>NW_012154285.1:5988881-6118714 GCF_000956105.1 Propithecus coquereli
GCTGAGAACACAGGGGTACTGCCCTGCTGGAGCTTCTAGTCTAGCTACGAAGAGACACAGATGTGAAACAAATAATTATTACATCACAGTTGCCATTGTGCCTCGTAGAAATGAGGAGGGGACAGTGGGGGCCCATGACAGCAGGAACCTGACCTCGTCTTGGGGTGCTAGTCTCCTGGAAATGATGTCTAAGCTGAAGCTTGGCTGAGGGGTATGACTGAGTTAGGCCATTGGTTCTCAGACTTGAGTGTGCATTAGAATCGCCTGAGGTTTCCTTGAAAAGGTTGCCGGGATCCACCCCTAGAGTTTCTGATTCAGTAGGTCTGCAGCTGGTCCAAGAATTTGCATTTCTAACATGTTCCTTGGTGACACTGATGCTGGCGGTTCAAGGACCTTGGGAACCACTGACCTGGGTAAAGGACTGGGAGTAGATAGCAGAAACTGCACGTGCAAAGGCCCTGGGGCTGGTATCAGCTTGGCAGTTCCCAGGAACAGAATGAAGGGTGGGCATGGTGAGAGCAAAGTGAGGGAACTGTTGGGGGGTGGTTGGGGAACATACTGGAGAAACTGGCAGCGCCGACCACCCGGGCCTTGCAGGCTGAGCCACAGTGTTTGGGTTTGATCTGCAGTGGGATCGAGGGTCTGGGAGGTGCTAAGCAGAGAAGTATCAGCAACCAGTTTGTATCCTGGAATGCTATCTAAGGCTGCCGAGGGGAAATGGCCAGCAGAGAATTGCAGGGAGCTGGGGGCTCCACGGGAGTTTCACTCGGGCATATCCAGGTGGGAGTCAGCAATGGCTGGACCAGGCTGGTGGCACTGGTCATGGAGAGGCGTGGGACATGTACGTGTGTTTGAGTCCAGGCTCCCACTCTCTAGGAAGCCTTCCTGATTGTTTTGGGTCCACCCTTCAATCCCTGAAACCCCATGTCTTAGCTGAAGGATCATATGTGACCTTATCAGTTCCTTGAGGGCAGGACTATGTGAGTCATATCTGACTCAGGTACCCTACCTGCAGTCCCCTGGTCAGATACACAATACCTTATAATAGCTGTCCGAAAGTACTTGACAGTTTACCAGCTAGGGCTCCCTCATTGAATTTTCCATATATCCTGGGGAAAAGGTAGGACTGTACCCATTTTGCAGATGGGGGAAACTGAGGTTCAGAAAGGATGGGGGATACTCCCAAGCTCACCCAACTGGGCTGAAGGAAAGGCAAGATTCCCACCTTGGCTCAAGGTGCCCTCTGGTGAGCAGACAAAGGCAACTGTGTCACCTGCATCCGTGAACCTTACACAGCGACCAAATTTCTCTTAAGCTGTATCAACAGCCTTCCCCGAAGGTGATAGTCCTCCAGAAATACTAAATAGACAGAGAATAAATTGCCATTTGGGGGAGGTCAGTCATGATCGAATATTAGCAGTTTCCTACAGTTCAACCTAAATCAAAGTATGAAGGAGGAGGGGAATGTTGCATTTCCAGAAAATTCTGCCACAGCATGAGGAAGAGGAGCTGCCACGTAGTCTAGATTGTCTCTGAAAGCAGCTTCCCCCCGACACACGGAAGCTGATGAGGGGCCGTACGGGGAGACAGCATCTTAGAATCAGTCTATAATGCAATCAATTTTGTACATCCCTGGTGAAACAGCAACATTTATTTAACGTCTTTTATAGAGCAGCTGAGTTTTATCACAAATCACATTCCATTTCTATTCATCTGGGACTCCTTGAAGGCTAAAATGCACTTACTTTTCTCCGAGGAAATTTACCAATTCCTCAATAAAGACCCATTTGCCTCTGTATGCAAAATTGACACATTTATTGAATATTAAACATTTAAGGTTTCTCCCCCCAGCTTCTTCCCCCACCCACCCACACCTTTTTTACGCTTTTCCACGAAGCTTCGCAGTCATTAGAGAGCCTTCCTCAAAGTGGCGAGAAACGCAGTGTTTGTGTAGAAACAGCCGACATTTAAATTTGGAGTTTTCTTATCACTGGGAAATGGTCAAGTTACATCATAAATTTATAGAGCGACATTCGGTGCCTTGGAGTGGCCTCTTTAAGCCATGTGCCTTTCCCGTCTCTTTGTGGCGGGCTTGGTCACGCGGTGATATCGTGTTGGGTTCTCGACAAAAGTTTTTTTGTCCCCACTTGTAACGTTTGCAGAGGGCCTGTACTGCCTCCCTGACAATAAATTGTGCTAATTAGCATGAGGGCCTGTTAATAAAGTGAGTTTTCTTTTATCCGTGTTACTGAATGGTCGGGCACATCAATTAGAGTGTGTGCCGGGGACAATGTCTTTTCACTGCCAGTTGCAGTGGTTTTGTTTCAAGAAGTAAGCAGGGGGCTGGGCAACTTATGGAGCATGTTTTTGTGTCCTTAACATGAGAGAGGGCTGAACTGTTGAACTTAGGTCTCGAACGTTGGGTCCAGATCTCCTAACTCTGGTTCTAAATCAAAGCAGCAGTGGGTGGGGACTGTGGCCAGGGTTAGGGACTGTGGCTGTGCTTTCCGAGCTCAGGGAGATTGAGGAGTAATTGGCATTTGAGGAGTATCTTCTTAATGAGCTTTGGGATTGGGAAGACTCGGGCATGAGTCCTGACTTCCCTGCTTACTGGCTTCGTGACCTCAGACAAGTGATTTTTACCTCTTTAAGCCTCCGTTTCCTGTTCTATAAAATAAGGATAACCACACTGCCCATGTCATAGGGCTGTTGGTAGGATTAAATGAGATAATCATGGAAGGTTCCAGAAGGAACCCCAGACTTCGTTGCTGTTCTCCTGGGGGCTTTATGCAGTGCCAAGTTTAAATGGGAAAAGAAAGGTCATTGTGTCCAGCTCCCTTGTTCCAGGCTTGATTTCTTCTCTACAGAACCCATCCGTTGACCAATTTATGCTTAGTCCACTTTGGGGACAGGGAGCTCACTTCTGGCCATCAAGGCTTTCTTCCTTATGCTGGCCTGAAACCGTTCGTGTAACTGCCTTTGCCCGCGCAGACCTGAGCTGCTCTCCCGCTCGTTCTTGGCATCCAGTCTTCTACACTCCGGGGCAAACGCCCACAGCTCTTTGTAGATCTGGCTTTGTCAACCTCATGCACTACTGGCAGTTTGGACTGGGTAGTCTTCATGTGCGGGCTGTCCTATGCATCGTTAAGATGTTTAGCAGTGTCTCTGGCCTCCATCCACTAGATGCCAGTAGCCACCCCTGAGTTGTGACAATCAAAAGCATCTCTAGACATTGCCACATGTCCCCAGAGGGCAAAATCACCTGCTACTGAGAACCACTGTTGTAGTGCTTTGGGTCTTCCCCACACAGGGCTCCTTCAGCCAGATGCCTCACGTCCTCTCATCTCTGTCCTCTGGCATGCTACCGTCCCTGTGGCTTATGCTTCTGAGATGTTTTCAGTGCCTCCTTGGGGACAGGGCCCACATTTCCCCTGCATGAGCTAAATCTGCCGAGATCCTGAGAACCCAAAAGCAAACATCATGAGAAATCAAATAAAATCACCTTCCCTTTTTCTTCTGCAGCTATCTCTGCAAAAGGCGGATGCCACCAGGACTAGGAAGTGGCTGGAGCTTCCCTGTTGGAATTTCCATTTTGACAACAGGAACAATGAGGTCTGAATTTATCTCATAGCCTTCATCTGGACAGGCAAAGCTAACTTTTCACAGAGTGGTCAGTGAAGGGTTCTGACTGGGGCTGGCTCCAGGCCTGGGTTAGCATTCTAGCTTTGCCATTGTCTGGGTGACTCCACGTCTCCGAGCCTTGGTTTTCCTCATCTGCAGAATGGGAATAAAAATAGTAACTGTTTCAAAGGGTTGTTGCTACAATTCCAAGAATCACCCCATACAAGGTAAAAAATCAATAAATTATAGCTATTACTTTTTGTTGTTCGCAAACAAGGAACACACGTTCAAAGAATGAGAGTAATTCACCCAAGGTCACCCAGCAGGTCATTGTGAAAACATTGGGTCGAGCATCTTTTTTTCAGAAACCCCCTGGGTTTTCTGCAGAGGTCTCTCTCTGCATAGAGGAAGAGATTCGAAGATGATCCATTTTATGTGATTCTCACCCCATTAACAGCCCACGGTTTTGCCAGAATATCCTCTTTTCACTTTCATTTTAAAAACCAGCCAGGGTAATAAATCTTGCCCCGAAATCTCGGCAGCACATCTTGGCTGGAGCGTATGATAAATCTAATATACTGTGGCCTCTCTGTATGAGCGACCCTGGTACATATCTGTATTTTGGGCAGACAGCCCCGTGGCCTGGCAGGATTATAGTTTGCTGTCAGCTTGACAAGTCCAGCCCTCTGACTGGGTTCATCTTTGTCCCACAACTTCCTTGGCTCGAGGGTGGACTTATGACCGTGTCTCCTGTCCTTTACCTTTTTTGTTGTTGTTCATGAAACCACAGACTCTAGCCACCCCTGCTGAGTTGGGGTGGGAAGGGACACGGGGGGGTAGGGGTCCCCACTTAGATCAGTCAGCAAATAATATTTCTTAAGTACCTACTATGTGCCTGGCATCATGCTGGGGGCTGGGCACACAGAGGTGAATGAGACAGAGTTCACTGAGGGAGATGGCCATTTGTGGGATGGTCATTTGAAACGAAGCCCACTAATTTATGGCTGTGATGAGGGCTCAGATGGAAATGCAGGGGCATTGGGACCCCCGGGGTGTAACAAAGTGGTGGCGTCCTAGGGCTGAGCTGGAGGACAGTGTGCATTTGCTGGGGCCAGGGACGAATCTGGCTGAGACAGGGAAGGCAGCAAGGAGGTCAGCAGTCGGCGCGGGGTGAGGGGCGGCCCGAGAGGGGGTTCGGACAGGGCAGTTGACATCTCAGATGTCCCTGGGCCGACTGCACAGAGAGCAGACTGGCGGGCAATCGTCAAGCACTGTGAGGGGCCGCGGACTCCCCTCCTCATTGAGGAGGCCCCAAAGGGGTCAAGCACTTTGGAATGTATGTCAGTCCCAGCCTCACCCCTCACTCACCTGCTTAAATCACTTCCCTCTCGGAGCCTCAGTTTCCTCACCTGTGAAATGGAGGGAGTATGATAACAATACCCACCGTGGAGGAGGATCGTAAAGAGAAATCAAGAGAGTACACGCAAGGCGCACAGAACGGGGGACTCAGTGAGCACCCGAGAAATGCTAACGGTGAAATCTGTTACTCACAGTGGGACCCTGGGAAGCTTCACCGTGCTTTGGGCCTTCATTTCCTAATCTCCAAAAGGGGGTTAATAATTGCACGACTGCATGGTGTTGCTGAGAAGATTAAATGAGTTAGAATAGTGCGAGGCACAGAGTTCTTTCGGGCTGATAGATGTTGACTGTCACTGCCGTTGTTGTTTCGACTGCTCTTTCCTTTAGTGTTACATATCATGTGGTTGGTCGGCAGGAGCTGTGGGTTTTATCTCTGGATAAAAGCTCTGGATCCCGCCGCATTAGACATGACTGCCCACCTGGTCCCCTCCACCTGTGCATCACCCCCAGACCCTCTCGTGCACACCACTGGAGCCCCTGTCCCCCGCACAAGCCTGCCACCCACTTGCCCAACTGTGCTGCAGGCCCCTGACTCCGTGTCCATTCTCCCCTCGGACAGAGAGCACGTCCAAATAAGGGGGCCCTTGGGACCCTTGTCATCCCTGACTGGGGCTCATAGACGCTCTCCTCTGCAGACTCGTTCATTTTCTCCTTCTCCTTCCCACGCTTTCAAAGAAGCCAAAATGCTCCCTTCCGCCACGCCCTCCCTCCAGCTCAGGATGTGAACAGACTCTTCCAAAGGGAGGCAAGCAAATCGTGCGCACCCTCGGGGATTGCTTCTCTCGGCCCGAGTCTGCAGATCTCCACCTTGACACGTGAGATTCAAATCCGGGGCTACAAAATGATCGTTCAGCTGCGAGCTGTCCCTGCAAATGAGAATGTGGGCCTTCACAACAGGCTAAGTAATAATTTCTTTGGATTAGTGTCAACATAGAAAAGCAAAAGAAAAGGTCCAAGGGACCCCCAGTTTAGAAAACATTGGCTTTGGCTATCATATTCTGGAACTTTCTTCATCCCTGTTTTATAGGACCCAGAACAAAGGGCTTCTGAATGTCTCATGGGCCTGGGGCCTCCAGTCCTCTCCTCTCCTGGACCTCTCAGCTCCTGTGGCCAAGGTCGCCCGTGCCTGGGTCCTGGGGAAAACCTGGTCCTCACCTGGCCTCCCCAGACCCCAGGCCGCTGCCTCTCCTCAAAGGGAGAAGGCCAGTGGGCAAGGCTCCCCCGAGTTATCAAGGGGGGAAATGCAGCCCAGAACCCTTTCTGTAAAAGTAACCTCCCCGGCTCCTCCTTTATGGGTAAGGGAAAGTGCTTAAAATGCTTAGAGGGAATAAACAGCTTTTAATGAAGTTACATTGCCACATAATGGGCATCATAAAATTGCCTTCATACTACAGGGTCCCAGGATGGCATTTATTATCGACTGCGCCGGAATAGTCTTTGCAGAGCTCCGGCAGCTGCAGAGAGAAGAATGCAAAAGTCTCCTTAAATTACCTGATTGAAATAACCGGCGGAATATTCCGCGGGGCCGCCGCGTGCCAGGGAAGCCGCCTTTGGGGTGGTCTGTCAGAGGCGGTTTGCGCATTCTGAAGAACACAGGAGTTTCATTGCAGCAAAACAGATGTTCATCTTGTTTCTCCATCGGCTGTTTGATGAGAAATTTATTGCTCTTCCGCTGGGCAGGAGGCCCCTCTCGGCTGTGGAGTCTATTAGGCAAGCCAGCAGCTGGCGGGAAGCCAAGGTGAGGCTGTTTTGATGAAACCCATGAAAAGCTTTGGCTTGAAGGCGCCGGTAATAATGCACTGGCTAGACTCTCCTGATTGGGCGATTGATTGGCCTGATTTGATTTATTGATCAATACCCTCAAATTTGGCGTCTGAGAAGCTGCACTAATCTTTAACTGTTGTGAACATCTCTACCTGCTGGAGAATTAGACCCTGATAAGGAATGTATGAAAGGAATCAGGGCTTATCTTAATCACACACCGGGGCCCAGCACTGCCCGAGCCGGCAAGGGCCTCCGCACACCAGCCCATCGCCAGGCAGGCCTGCGCAGATCTATAAATTGATGGAATTCAAAGCCTCCAGCATCGATTACCGTTATAACAAACAGTGGTGCACAGAATGTCTGATTATTTTTAGACAAAGATTCTGTTCTCTCAGCAGCAATTTTGCTGAGGCTGTCACTGTGTCAGATGTCTACTGTTGATTGCAATTAGATGCAATACAAAAAAAAAATTAAACTATCTGCATCCTTACTCTTATTTCCAGTTATTAAATCTCTCTCTTTGTTTGCCGTTTCCTCATGATATCTACAGCTGGATGAAATACTTGGTTGGCAAGAGAAATCCTTGTGATTCGGTGGGGGTGCAGTGGCTTAGCAACTCATTGGATTATGTCTTGCGGGGCACGCCTAATTGAGGGGGAGAAGGGAGCTGAATGAGGGTGTTTGTTTAAAAGCGTGCAGGGGGAAGGCTTCGGGCAAAAAACGTTTCAGGGCAGGGTCGGGGATCAGAATCAATCTCCAAAGCCCTCCAGAATGCCTCTGATGTCTCCTGTTCCCTTCCCTTCCACGTCGGGCAGGACCCAGCCAGAGACATGCCCCCATCCCAGAGCCCCGGGGAGGTTATCCAAAGCCATCAGAGCTCAAAGGTTGGCGCCACTTGAAATAATTAATACCTTGAAACAGAGACCGCACTTGGGACCCCTTCCGCACTAAATCATACCTGAGGAGCAGGCTCCAGGTAATTGTGGGTATGAACAAATTAGGCATTCTCTTTTACATACGGCCCAGCGGCCAGCATCCTGGCGCTGGGCGAGTCCATTCATCATCCTGACGCTCTCAGTTGATCTGTCTTCTCGGAGCCATTAGCCCCAGCGTCCTTGACGGTGGAACAGCTGTAAACTCGAGACCATCGGTGGGGTGGCTGAGACTGACAATTCATTACGCAGTTGGATGGAGAAGGCAGCTCAGGTGACAATGCCAAGGCCTCCCGGTTCCCAGAAGCTGGCTCCGCTTGGAATTGGCAACCGCCGGCTAATTTTAGAGCATCCTTAGCTGGGGATTGAGAAGGAGGCAGTGGCAGCCTTGACTTTGGGGTCAGATGAGTGGGTACTGCAGAAATTGGCTGAGCTCGGTGACGCGTCTATCACCAAGGCGAGAGTGGGGAAGGCTGTCTTTGGATGGGCGTGGGACGGTGGGCCCTGAGCCAGCCCGGGGCAGATGCTCAAATGCCCTGAAGGGACATTCCAGGAGAACTGGTGGAGGAGACTCTTAGCTCTCCAAGGGCAGGGAAGGGATCGATCTTGTCCAATAATAATCAGAATAACCTCTGCTGTTTGTTTACCACCAACTGCCCCAGATCCTGTGCCAAGGCCTTCCATACATACCGTCCTCCTTCCAGCTGCCCAATTACCTTGGGAGGTTGGTAATAATAATACCTGTTCGGTGGATGCGGAAACAGGCTCAGAGGCCTTGAGGGGCCTGCCCAAGGTCACACAGCTAAGCAGTGGTGAGGCTGGAAGTCAAGTTCAGGTTGGCATCTAGAGTTTAGGCTCTTAACCCCAATGGAGAATGCTCAATAAGGATTTGTTGAACGGATGAATGAATGAATGATGCGTGACCCTCCCATGGGGTGTAGCTGGCTTCCTGGACAGCCAACGGTGGTAGGGTCAGGCCGTCTCTCAGGGAGGCCTGGCGTTTGGGCCCCCAGGGCTGCTGGGGGCCGCTGCTGCTTTGTTCTCATGGGCAAAGAGCTGTGTCCAGGCTCCAGTCCCTCAGAAGAACCCATTTAACGTCACCCGGAAGCTTCCTTGCAAGGAAGTCTCAGGGTCCGAGGGGCTTGGCTATAGAGAGGAGCAACACTGCCTGGGGTCTTGGAGGCAGGTGCTCGCCGGGCACCTGGCTGCACGCCAGACAGCCCAGGCCAGGATAGCACAGTGGTTGAGGGCTCGAGCCCTGAAGTCACATTGACCTTGTTGGAATCCCAGGGTCCTTACATTCTTAGCTTCGTGTGACTTTGGGCAAGTGATTAAACCTCTCTGGGCTTCATTTCCCCAACCTGCAAGAAGGGCTGATAACAGGACCTCCCTGTCAAGGTGACTGTGAGGCAGAATGAGATAATAATACACATCGAATGTACACAGTAATGGCATGTAATGTTTGGTGACAGTGATCATTGGTCTGGGGCATTTGGAGATACCCACCTACCCCCTGGCAGATATTTGTGACTAACAAGCTTATTGGGCTCAAGGAGAATTCTAGGCCAGGGCACAGAGGTGTCAAGTGACCTCACTGAAGTCATAGCACAGGTGGCTGGCAGACATCTTCCTTAACACCTATTGTCACCCTCTTCTGGACACACTTAGATATCTGTATCCCTCCTCCTCCTTCCTTTCACATCCCTGACATCCTGTTCCATGTAGTCTCAGCATGGTGCCTGCCCTGTGCCCTGCTCCTTCTTTGTCTGAGAACTTATTCTTCAGGTATGTGAAGGATACCATCAGGTACCCATATGTGGGCACCAAGGTGAACGTCTCAACGTGTTGGTATGGAATCAATACTAAGAGCAAAGCCTGGAAGTAACCTAAGGGTCCATGGGTTGGGGATTGGAAGTAACCTAAATGTCCATGGGTAGGGAGGCTAGAAATAACCTGAGCGTCCATGAGTGGGAGATTGGAAGTAACCTAAGTGTTTGTGAGTGGGGGGATTAGAAATAACCTAAGTGTCCATGGGTAGGGGATTGGAAGTAACCTAAGGGTTCGTGGGCAGGGGATTACAAATAACCTGAGTGTCCATGAGTGGGGGGTTAGAGGTAACCTAAGTGTCTGAGAGTCGGGGATTGGATACATGAGACGTAGCCGCACAGAATAGTCTGTGACTGTGAAAGGAAGGAGGATGCTCTTGATGTGCTGATACAAAGGAATAGGAAGATAAATCCTGTGAAAATGGCACGTTGCATAACATGGTATGTGATATGCACTGAGTAAAACAAAAGAAGGGAAAGATTATGCTTCTGTCTTTGCTTGGATGTGCATGGAATATCTTTGTAAGGACATAGAATAACGGTATGCACCTCCAGAGAAAGAAGACTTTTAATGTTAAATCCTTCTGTGCTCTTGCAGTTTTTATCGTATGTGTATAGTACTTTAGCATTGTGAAACTGTTACTGTTTTTAAGAGCTAGTGTAATGGAAAGAACCTAGATTTTTGGAGTCAAATTTGGGAGCAGATATTGGCTGTGTGACTTACTGAATGGGTGACCTTAGATAAGCAGTGACAACTCTCTACACCTCAATTTTGTCATCTGTAAGATGGTGACGCCGAGGAGCAGTGACAGGCGACCATGCACTGAAACAGCTAAGCCAGTCTCTGCTTCATCCACAGTTACTGGCTGTTACCATCAGCAGCATGAGGCTGAAGGGAGGTGCTGTTTATGGCCGTGCTAAGCCCAGAGCCCTTTGCAGGGTGCCCAGCCCTGGCCTCATGAGTGGGTGCTGAGGATGGCGGTCTGACCCTGAGCCCCGAGGGGGACCCCTACACACTCAATGCAGCCCCTGAACCTGTTACCTGGGAAGGCTCAGTAATGGATCCCGCCCGAGAGACCCAGCCCCGACAGTCACAGCTCCTGCAATGAAGCCCCATCCCCAGCTTGACAAGCATGCAGGTGTTCACGTGAGTGATACCCGCCATAAGGTTACCTGTGCTCCGTGCTGCGTGGCACCTGTGTCTAGGAATCTATGTCACATGGCAACCTATGGGAGTCTGGACCCTGCATCAGGACCCAGCCTGCCTTTGCTCACAGGCTCCTGCTGCCTCACGGCCTTTGCACTTGCTGTGCCCTCTTGGTAACAGGCTCTTCCCCAGGCAGCCATGTGGCTTCATTCCCCACCCCCTTTAGGTCTTTGCTGAAAAGTTACCTTTTCCCTGAGTTCTCCTGCCCCCGGCTGCTCTGTGTGAAATCACAGCTCTCCCCCACTCCTTCCTCCTGGCCCCCTCCCCTGCCTGAATTTCCTCTCTCCCCATTTCTACTCCTAAAAGCATTTCAGTGGCTCCTGTTGCTCTCAGGGTAGATATCTGGGTGTGAATTGGGGTTCCCTTGGGGCCTGCCATCCTGGGCACCCTCCAGCCTGAAAGGAGGCTACCCCCAAGGTCACTGCTGCCTAGAGTTGGTCCATCTGTGCAAGACTGGCTGGCTGGGTCATCTGAGGTGCCACTCAGTCTTCTGCATGGCGTCTGTCCATGGGGGGCTCTGCCAGGAGGGCTGTCATGGCCCTCCGTCCAGGTGACTGTGGACTGGCCCACTGGCCGGCTTCCTCACTGCCAGCGTCAGTGCACAGATGTCTGTGCTGAGGATGAGGAGGCCCTTGGGGTCCTGGCTCAGCTTGGTTGAGGGACCAGGTCTGGCAAAGCCCTGGGCAGGCACAGCTGCCAGGCACCCCACAACCCAAAGCCATCGATCAGAGGTTTTCACCGAGTCCCGTTGTTTTTAAACTTGGCCTTTCTGTCTCATTTTCTTACATCCCTCAAGATGTATTTCCTAAGCTTTAAGTGGGCCAGCCTGGCTGTAGCGCAGCCATTACATTCGATGACAGTTGAGCGGCAGGAGGTGCTCCGGAACTCTGCATATACATCTGTGGGCTCTGGAGTCCGCTTCTTGCCCTGTTCCTTCAACAAGCATTTATTGAGCACCTACTGCATGCACTTTTCTGAATGGATGTTCTACCTCAGTAGACCGGTCACTAATAGAGTGTCCGTCCACATCAGAGATCACGAGAGGGTGAGAAAGAGGAGGAGGAGGAAGATTATGGAGTATGCGGGGAGAGACGGAGGGAGGCAGGCACTGTGTGCCAGGTGCTGTGCTAGGCAGGGACACAAGGAGAGACAGACCCTACCATCGGCGTTGAGCAGGGGAGACTGCCGGAAACCAACAGAGGCGTCATCAAGGCAGTGTGCAGAGTGCTGCGAAGGAAGCCACCAGGGCCGAGGGAAGGAAGAACAGGGGTCCCTGGTGGCAAGATGGCCAGGGAAGGCCTGTGGGAGCCCACTCTAAGAAGATCTAGGGGAAGTGAGGTCCAGGCATGGAATCGGCAGATGCAAGGGCCCTGAGGTAGCTGGGTGCTTAGCCAAAGAAAGTCAGAGTGGCTGGGCCCAGGGCCTGAGAGGATGTGAGGGGAGAGTGGTAGGCAGGTCTAGGCCACACTCAGCTTGCTGGCCCTGGGGAAGATTTGGGACATCAGCCTCTAGAGCAGTGGGAAGTCACCCCTCTCGTCATGGCAGAGTTTAGGCCATGAAGCAATGGGCTCTGATTCGTTTTTGTGAAAGCACCTCGGTGCTGTGGCAGAAATGATTGTTGGGAGTGGCAGCAGGAAGACCAGTGAGGCGGCCACTGCGCCAGTCCAGGCGAGTGATGATGAGGGCTTCATGGCAGTGGAGATGGCAAGATTTGGGCAGATTCAGGAATATTCTGGACAGAAGGAAAAGAGCTGATCCTTCCTCCTCCTGCTCCCCAAAACATTCATTCAGAAAGGTGCACAGATTTTCAGGGTACAGCTCAACAAACGGCCACAACTGAACACACCCGTGGAACAAAGCAGCACTGAGACCAAGAAACAACATTCCCAGCCACCCGCAAGCATCCCTTGTACCCATCCCAGCCCATGTCCCCTTAAATATAACCAGTCTCCTGACTTCTAACTGCACAGGCTCATTTTGCCTGTTTCTGCACCTCGTATAAAGGGAATCATACGGTGTGTGCACTTTTGCGCCTGGCTGCTTTTGCTCAATGTTGCATTTGTGAGATTTATCCATGTTGTTTGTGGCAGGAGTTCATTCATGCTCCTGGCTGCCCTGTAGTACTCCACTGGGTGAATATATCACACGTGTATTTATCCATTCTACTCTTAATGGGCATTTGGGTTGTTTCCAGTCCGGGGCTATTATGAGTAGTGTGTCTGTGAACATTCCAGACCAGTGCTTCTCAAACTTTAATGTACTCATGAATCACCCAGAGAGCTTGTTAAAATGAAAATCCTGATTCACTAGGTCTGAGTGGGTCCTGAGTTTGTGCCTTGCTCCTAAGTGATGCCAACACTGCTGGTCCATGACCACTTTGAACAGTGAGGCTCTACTTTGGTGACTGTCTTCATCTCGAGTGTGTAAGCCTGGAATTGCTGGATCACAGGGAGACATATGTTAGCTGACACTGCAGTTTTCCCAGATACCAATTGACACCCTCTCCGGCACCGTATGAGGTTCTGGTTGTTCCACATCCTTGTCAACACTTAGTGTTATCTATTTTTCATTGCGGCCTTTCCGGCGGGCGTGTAGTGGTATCTCACTGGGGCTTAAATTTGCATTTCCTTGATGGCTGATGAGATTGAGCATCTTTTCATGTGCCCCTTGCCTGTTGGGGTCTCCTCTAGGAGATAAGTTACACACGCCTTCTCCCACTCTATGGCCTTGCCTTTGCATTTTTATTTCACGTGTTCTTTTTAATTCAACAATTACTGCTCAGGACTTGAGAGCGGGGTGCAGAGATTCCCATTTTGCCCGTCGTAACCAGCTTACAGTACGTTACCAGAAGGCTCATCCCTTCGTCGTCTCATTCGTTCACACACCCCACACCCTTGGCCCTGACCTTCCTGAGGGGGCCTCCCCCCCAGTTCATGGTGCACGTTGCTCCACAAGCCAAGCGGCGCAAGCCAGGGCGTCCACTACACCAGGGCCTTCCCTTGGCACTTTCCCGCCTCTTGATGTTTCCTGACTACCCGCTGAGATCATCTTTCCTGGACATCCAGAGAGATGCCTGGGATTACTGGCAGACGAACAGGCCCTTTGGTCTTGACCGAGACGCCTGAAGACGGCTGGTCCCAGCCCTGCAGCCTGGGAGGAGTGCAGGCGGGAGAGGGACAGGTGGCGTGTTTGCCTCCGTGTGCGCCTCCTGGAGCCTGGTTTAGTTCTCTATCTGGTTAAGGGCCCTCAGCGTCGCACTTGCTGCTACCCCACAGCGGAACACTCCGGCTTTTAATCCGGCGTGTGCGTTAAATCCTGCCATCGGACCCACGCCCTCTGCGGGGTTTCCTCACGCTTGCATCCGCCACCGCCTCCGTGCCGGACCGTAGCTACCTTCGCTCCGGCCCAGCAGCCGAGCGCAGCCTGGTGCACCGGGAGGGCCCTGCAGTCCAGCTTTTCAAGGGACCCCACTTCCCCCACGTCCCTTGAGGACCGACAGTGGAGGGACAGAGCCTGCAGTCTCCAAAGCCCCCCTGATGGGTTTTGACCTGCAGCTACGCCACTCACTGGCCTTGTGTGCCAGGCAAGTGCTCACCTGTCTGAGCCTCAGTGTCCCCAGCTATAAAACAGGAATGATGGTGGCCCTCGACTGGTCGGGCCGTGGGGAGGGTGAATGAGGCGATAGGTGTAAGGTGCCAAGAATGTGCCTGGCCTGCAGTGGTCATTGTGTGGCCATCTGCCATTGTTATTATTGTTCTTATTACCGTTGTTCTTAGGACGGGCGGCCCTCCCCACCTACCGCCTCTCTCCTCACACCTGCTGACGTCTGCCAGGGCGTCCCTCAGCTCCCGGCCCTTGGACCTTCTCTTCCTTCTGCCGGGAGTGTGCTTCCCCTTGTTCTCTCCCTGGGGACCCCCCTTTTGTTTAAGCCCGTGGCCAGTACCACCCCACCTCCTTCAGGTCACCTCCCCTGACCTCCCAGCACTGGCCCGGGTGCCCGAGCCTGCCCGTGGGTGTGTGGTTGGTGTTCAGGCTGTGGCGAGCGGGGCCAGTCTCTCAGGAGGCAGATGGTAAAGGCGGGAGTTGGTGGAGCACTTGCTACTTGCCAGCTCTCTGGTGGGGGCTTTGTAGACCACCTCATTTGGTTCCCCCAGCACCCATGACTGCCAGCGACAGGCTCGCACACGTGAAGCCCAAGGATCAGCAGTGAGGAGACGGCTGAGGCAGGGTTTGAACCCAGCCCTGCTGCTGGGCAGCCCTTTGACCTCCCGGGTTCACACGCCAGGGGATGGTAGGTGAGGCCGCCCACGGGAGGGTGACCCCCTGTGCCTGATCTCTTCCCTGGCAAGAACCGGGGAAGGGGGAACGTGTCCGTCTGGCTCATCCTCCCGTCCCACACAGGGTCAGGCACAGACAGGGACCCAGTAGGTACAGGTTAAGTCAGCGGTTCTTGGGGTGTGGGCCAGTGACCCTTGGGTGTCCCAAGCCCTTTTTAGGGGCGTCTGAAAGGTCAAATTACTTCCATCACGGTGCCAAGCTGCTGTTTTCCCTTTTCACTCGTGTTTTCTCATGAACGCAGGTGAAGTTTGCCAGCAACTACGAGAGGTGTGGTGTCGTCGTCGTTCTGATAGCTGACGGGGCGTGTGCTTGTGTACTCCTGTCCTTTAAAGAGTTCTCAGTTTTAATTTTGAACAGGGTAAACATTGATCGCTGTGACCTACAGAGACAGAGCTCTTTGGGGTCCTCAATCATTTTTAAGTGTGTCAAAGGATCCCACGACAAAAAAGTTTGAGAACTGCTGTGTTCGATGAATAAATGAATGAGGAAAGGAAGGAAGCAATGGAGTGTGAGCTAAGGAGTTTGGACCTGGCTCGTCTTTAGGGAATGGGGTTTGGGTCAGCATCCTGGGGAGAATGGGTTCAAGGAGGGGAGGAGAGACTCGGGAATCCAGGTATCACCCACATCCCACCTGCCTGACCGCGCCCCAGGGCCCTCCAGACACCCTTTGACCCGGCCCAGGCATTGCTGGCGCAGCTAACGGCTGACTGTTCCATGGTGTTTTCTACAGCGAAACAATTTGAAATAATTAGAACTTTACAGAATGTCTTTAAACACACTGGTAATGGGCATAAGAAAACACTTGTGAAGTGTAATCAGTTATTAGCAGCTGATCAATTATCCTCATGGATAGCTGTTGGGGTAGGGGGGAGAGGAGAAGTAATAATAAGCCCCTTGATTAACTAATTTGAATATCTTTGGAGAACAAATTCCGAAATTTCTTTCTATTTTCTCCCCCGTTATTGTAATTGTAACGCCGGCCTGCACATCTGCTGGATAAAGGCGGATGGAAATGGTAATGAGCGCTGCGCCGTGAACGGGCCCCTTGTTTGGGATCCAGGGAGGAAGGCTCTGGAGGTGTGGGGGGGATGGGCCAGGCAGCCAGGCCTGGGGACCTCATGCTGGGTGGAGGACCGGAGCGGGCGGTGGGCAGCAGCGGTCAGCCCTGCCTTGCGGCTTGGCCTCTGCCTCCTGATGAAGCGTCAAGGTCAGAGGGAGTTGGCTCTGACTGGTGGAGGGCACGGGCAGGCGGGTGCCCCTCTGGGAAGCAATGCCGATTCTTCTAAAGACCCTCAAGGACCAGCTGGGGCTGCAGCAGTCCCAGGATGGACGGACAGCGAGAGAAACCCATATTCTGGATGTCACTCTCAGCCTTGGGCGCCTCCCAGCCCTGCTGGGTGACAGGTTTATAGAAGGCAGGGAATCTGGACAGTGTTAAGGACCCCCATATCCCTGGGGGTCTCTGATCCCACGGGACATGTGGACGTATCACACCAGTGGCCACCTGGCTTGCAGTTGCCTTGTGGTTAAAGCGAGTCTCTGGAGCAGACTCTGCGGCTCGAATGCAGCTCTGCCACCTCAGCTGTACAACCTTAGGCAAGTGACTTCACCTCTCTGTGCCTCAGCATGCTCGTAGGTACAAAGGGAATAACAACAGCACCTTGTGGGGTTCTCGTAGGCCAGGGCCACGCATGTGGAAGCACACTGTAAATAAGCCTCTCTCCATCCCGTGTAATTAACAGGCTAAACCTGAGTTTGCAAACTGGCAGCCGGGTCCAGATCCCCCAGTAAGTCTGTTTTGTTTGGCACAAACTTCATTGTTAAAATCTTTTAGAACTTGTTGCCAACAATTAAAATTTGGGGGATTTTCACATCAAAAAAAATCTGGATTTGGGGCTTTTCTGGAGAACTAGACCCCCTGACTCTGCTAGGCTCACAATCCCACGTGGCACCAGTCAGCCAGAGCTGAGCATTGAGGACACTTACCTCTTAGCTCGCCACGGCCCCGCCCCACCCCTTTATTCCAGAGTGTCACCTGCTGGGCCCCTGCCTTCACCTGAAGCCCCCAGGGGTAAGCTGGGAACAAGCCGCTCTTTGCCTGATGTACCCAGCGCCTGCCACGCACAGGGAGTGCTTAAAGTGTATTTGCACGAGTGCATGTTCACGCAAGAGTCCGACTTAATGGGCAGGTCCGTTTCGTGAGGACTCCCAGCCATCCAGCTGCTGAACCACCCGGTGGCCATCAGAAAAAAGTCCTGCCCCCTCCTCCTCCTCCTCATCCCGTCTCCCTCTGTCCTCTCCTCCCGACCCATCGACGGGGATGTTCTGGAGACCCACACATAGGGGTGTCCAAACACCCACCCCTTGAGCAGCCAGTCTGAGACCTAAAGTGCCAGAGAAAGTCACATACAGCCCCACAACCCGCCAGAACCCGTGACCACTGGTCCACCTTGGTCTCATTCAAACAAGGCCCTTTTTATATTTTGTTTGAAGCCATTCAAAAAGGAGCATCTGAAGCCACCTTTAAATCCCTCCTCCCCTCTCCTGCCCAACATCTTTTTCTCCCCTCCTCTGACTGTTCCATCACTTAAAAATGGCTTAACCAATTTGGGTTATATTTAGAAAAATGCCTGGTATGTTGGCTGACAACCTGTATTCTAAGTTTCAACCTGATATGGAAAAGACAGAGTTTATAAACCCCCAGGGGAAAAAAAACCCCACAAAACATTGCTTTAGAATAGAAATCATCTGAAACTGACCCCATGGGTCCCGGCCAGCGGGATGTCACTGGGCACCAGCCTTCAGCTCTCAAGGGCACAGAATGGGATTTGTTCTTCTGAGCTTCTGCCAGCATCGTGGGGAGAACGGAGTGCAGCATCCTGGGGACTGCAAGAGGCAGGACAGACAGACACGAGTTCAAACCCTGGTTCCACCACATTCTGGGTCCCTGATGCAGGAAAATGTTGATATCTTCTCTGAGCCCGCAGGTTTGCCACCTGTGAGATGGGAATACTAGGAACCGCCTCCGGTAAAAATGCTGGACGCGGAGCCTGGCGCCAGGGACTTGTCCGTGATGTTTGTTGTTGCCATGACAGTCTGAAGGAAAGGCAAAGAAGGCTCTGACAGGAAAGCATGAGCATTACGCAGATGCGTGGCTGTTGAGCGTAGCTTCCCCTACCTCCAGATTTCTTGTGAGTTTTTTTAAAATAACAGCTTTATTGGGGCTTAACTTACATGCTAAAAAATTCGCCTGTTGTACGCGCACAATGCAATGGTTTTCACCATACTTATGGAGTTGTGTAACCATCACCACAATCCAGTTTTACAACTTTTATATCACCCCAGAAAGATCTTTTGTGTCCATTTTTAGTCACTGGTCCCATTCCCAGCCCCAGGAAACCACGAATCTATTTGCTATATCTATAGATTTGCTTTTTCTAGTCATTTCATATAAATGAGATCATGTCATCTGTGGGCTTTTGTGTCAGCCTCTTTCACTTAGTATAATGTTTCCAAGGTTCACCCGTGTTGTAACATATATGAATACTTTGTTCTTTTTATTGCTAAATAATACTCCATTGTGTGGATAGACCACATTTCATCCATTCATCGGTTGATGGACATTGAGTTGTTTGTACTTTTTGGCCATCGTGAATGGTGCTGCTGTGAACATTTGTGTACAGACCTTCACGCGAATATATGTTTTCAGTTCTCTTGGGTGGAGTAGTGGAATTGCTGCGTCGTAAGGCACATTTGTGTCTGACTTATTAGGAAGCTGCCACACTGTTTTCCAAAATGGCTATACCAGTTTGCATTCCCGCTAGCAGCATATGGGCTCAGTATTGTCTTCCTTGAAATGCGAGTATGTGTTTTGGGTCCCTGGCTTCAGTCAGGGTTTGGGCTGGGAATTCTGGGAGCCGTTGGAGCTTGAAGAAATAAATGGCAGGTGGAGGTGGTGGCATAAAGCCGCACATCCTTAGACGTTCTAACGCAGTGCTGTGTCCCGCAGGACTCCCGCGATCATCTAGGTGATGTAAATCTGAGTCGTCCAGTATGACCCCGAGCACTTGAAATGTGGCTTGTGCAACCGAGGACCTGAATCTGTGATTGTATTTCACTGAAGTTAATGTAGATGTACTAAATTTAAATAACCACAGGAAGCTGGTGGCTATCATATCAGACAGTGCTGTACTATTAATAGAAGTTAAAGATCACTGCTCCATATGTTCTAGGCCCTCAAAGAGTCTGAGGATTGATCGGAGTTCAACTCTGTTAATCGTAGACAGCTGGGATTAGGAGCTGCATGGGCCCAGGAGTCTCAGGTCTAGACTGTTCTCTCTGCCTCAGGGAGGAGAGGGAAGTGTCGGAAGTCGTGGGGAGGTTTAGGCTGGGGTATGCTGTTGAGTCGCTAGAGGAGAGTGAATGGGCTCTGGAGCTAAGAGGACCCAGGTTCAAGTCCCAGCCTTGTTGCTTCCCAAGTGTGTGACCCGGGACAGCTAAGCTGAGGCGCAGTGGCCTGTTTTGTGTGAGGGCAGAGACAGCTTCCCTGTCCTTGAACAATGGCTGCATCTCAGCAGCCATGTGGCCGTGGCTCAGGCCAGCCTGGAGTCCCCTGAGGTGGGTGTGGAATGAATGAGGGTCAGCTGAGTCAGCCAGGCCAGGCCCAGCGGGACCCACCTGACAGATCCCCAGCTGAGGTTTACACGTGAAAAATATGGCCCCAAAATATGCATGGATTGGCATCCAAGTCATTCTCCTCGGCCCTAAATATCAGGCCCCCATTTCAGGGCCTTCTCTCTCAGTCTTACCTTCAGCCTTGCCTGGCTGGAGCTCCAATTGCCAAGTGGCCTTGGTTCCTTTCCAGTGGGTCCCTAAAGTCTGTCACTGCCCTCTCCTGCCTGAGGCCCCCATTCACCCTCAGCCACCTGGCCGGCAGGGACGGTATGTCTGCCCCTCCCAGCCTCCAGGCTCAGTCTCCTGCCCACGTGACTCCCTGCACCCGCCCAGAAGCAGGGGCTCCCCCTCTGCTCAGCAGTCCCCTCCGGCTTCCACTTGCTTCTTGCCTTGGTCCCACGACTTTCCAGCCCAATCCCCACAAGGCCCTAGGATGCACCCAGGCGCCCTGCCATCCTCCAACACAGCCTGGGTTTGCCAGCCCCCACACCGTGCCCACAGGTCCCTCCTCCTCCCGTGCCTTCCTCCTCCCGTGCCTTCCTCCAGATGGCTGCCCCTGTTCTGCTAGCTGCGGCTGTCTCCTGCTGTGCTTTCCTTACAACAACGCCTGCGCGTCTGTGACAGTGAGCTGCACGAAGCTCTTGGAACCCCACCCAGCATACAGAAGGCACTCCATGAATGCTTTCTTCCCTACCTGGATGGTGTACCTGTCACCCTCTTAGCCCCGTACACAAGTGAATTTTTCCTGGGGTTCCCACAGACCTTATTCCCAACCCCACATTCCCCGCAACTTCAAAATAGAGGCTGCTCAGAGAGATGAACTGGAGGAAAATGTCGACAGTGGTGCAGACTCTGCACTTCAGAGCTGACGCGGAGGTTTGGAGGACAGGGGACCCCAGGGTTTACAGCCCTACTTTTGCCTGACCATAATCTCTCAAAGACTCATTTTCCTCAGCTGTGGAAGGGGTTAGTTATTAGGAGCACAGACCTCCCAGAAGATGAGGTGGGCCGAAGTATGACAAGTGCCCTCCTGTGGTCAGCACTTGGTTGCTGTAATGTGGCCCTTAGCAAGTGCCTGGCACATAGTAGGTGCTCAGTGAACACTTGACAAATGAATGAGTCAATAAATGATTGTTTCATGCGATCTCTTTCCCCACCCCCAGTTTTGGCAGCTCACCCAGTCAGACCAGATGTGTCAGCCCTTAGAGGGGAGTGAAGGGTCCCTGCCTGGCCCCTCACCTGACACCCGTCAAGAGTGGGACCTACTTTGTTTTCCTGGTGCCCACGAGGTTTTAAATTCTGAGAACTCTGGAATATAAATCAGCAATCAAGGGCAGTAGCAAGTGATCAGATGTGGCTCCGGTTTTCGGGGCTTGCCGGCGAGATAATTAGGTGTTTGATTGGCACACCCTCTCTCAAGGACAGCCACCTCCAGGTCCCGCCTGCGGCAGGAGCAGGCTTGTTTTCCTGCCTGATGCTTGGGAGGGAGGCGGGGGGTGCCGGAAGTGGGGCCCGGCGCTGTAGTGGGGGCAACGGCCGTGGCGGGTGACCTGGAGTTGGCCAGGCTATCATTCATTTGTTCACTTATTCAGACATTGATTCATTCGGCAAGTATCGAGCACCTGGTATATGCCAAGCCTCAGGATACAGCAGTGACCCAGACAGATAAAGTTCCCGTCCTCATGGAGCTGACGTTGGAGGGGGGCAGGCAGTAGAAATAGGCAGTAAATAGTTGGAGAAGTGGCTACATGAATGTGTCGACAGTAAGTGCTAAGGAGAAAAGTAAGCAGGGGCCAGGAAAGGGAGAAAGGAGTTGCTTGCTATTTTAAATAGGATGGTGGGATAGCCTTCTGGGAGAAGGTGGTAGAAGAATAGAGACCCTGAGAAGACGAGGAAAGACCCGTGTAGAATTCTGAAAAAGCAGCACTGCAGGCAGAGGGAACAGCCTGTGCAAAGGCCCTGGGGCAGAAATGTGCTTGGTGCATTCAAGAGCCAGCAAGGCCCCTGTGTGGCTGGAGCAGAAGGAGCTGGGGGTGTCGGAGGAAGTGAGGCCCAAGGTGGATCACATGGGGCCTTGACTCTGACTCAGATGGGACCCATGGAAGGGTTTTGTGCCACGGAGATATAGGACATGCCTTCAGTTTAACAGGATCCCTGTGGCTGCTGTGTGGGAAGGGGGCTTTGGGAAGTGAGGGTGGCAGCAGGGAGCCGGCTCCTGTGGTCACCCAGGCGAGTGATGACAGTGGCCTGGCCCAGGGTGGCAACAGTAGAGAGGATGAGAAATTGTTGGATCAAGCTGATGAGATTTGCTGATTTATGTCAGCCCGACACCCAGGGCAGAGAAGGTGGCTGCCCCCCTCCCTCAACCTCAGGGCTGTTAGCAGCCCCAGCCCAAGTGCCAGCATTGGCCCTGGGGCACCCAGCCCTCCCCAAGTACCTCCTGCAGCCAAGACCCCCTGCAGGCCACCGACCTCCTCTCCAGCTGGCACCCCCACAGGGATGTGACACCATGACCCCGTTTTACAGCAGTGAAACCTGGATACAGAGTGGCCCAGGGTCTGCCCAGGCTCACAGAGCTGATACGTAAGAACAGTGGGACTCGAACCCGGTCTGCCTTTCCAATGCTGGCTCTCAGCCTGCCTCAAACTAAAAGCAAATTGCTGCCTGGTTTTTCTGGAAGCCAGAACTGCAGGAATCGCCAGGAGCGCTTGATGTACCACAATTTGTTTTATTTATTTATTTGAGAGACAGGGTTTTGCTATGTCACCCAGGCTGGCCTCGAACTCCTGGGCTCAAACAACCCTCCTGCCTCAGCCTCCCGAGTACCTGGGACCACAGGAGCGCACCACCATGCCCACCTGCAGTTTTAATTCTGTGCCCCCTGCGTGACCAAATGCTCCATACGGGCAGGACCTGGGTCTGTCTTGTCCCTGGCAACATTGTAGGCACCTGAAAATTAGTTGTTGAAGGAAGGAGTGAGTGGATGGATGGACAGATGGACAAACAGATGGAGAGACAGACGGACCAGGCCCAGCCATGTTCCTGGTCTTCAGCATAAGACCTTGTCAAGGACAGGCGAGGAAAGGGTGCCCTGTTGGCATCTGGCGAGGAGCTCCAAGGAAACAACCTGGAAAAAAGACCCAGAAAGTTCTAGGTTCACGTCTCCATCATGCCACTTCCTAGCTGTGTGACTTGGAGTGAGTGACTTTGTCTCCCTGCAGGTGCTGTATGTAAAATGGTACCTGCATCACAGGACCGTTAATTGGCTCCCTCAACAGATGTTTCCAGAGAATCCACTGCACTCCAGGCACCACTGGGAGAAATAAATGAACTGTGTGCCCAAAGTTGTGGACCTAGCACATAGTGGGCTTCCTCGGGACGGATATCACCCCGTTGTCCTCGCTGCACTAGAAGTGTGCCAGGAAGTGGCCGGCAGCCCTTCTGCGTACACCCAGGCCTGACCTGTCCGTCACCGGGCCCCGCTGATGGAACGCAGGAAAGCCAGCTTGGCTGAGAACTGTTTCTCGGAGGCGCCGCCCTTGCCCCGGCCTCGGATAATTGGCCCAATACATCTTGGCATCTGAAATTTACATACGGCGCAGGGGGTGATGGATGGCTCTGGTAACCCAGGCTGTCTCTCAGCCGCGGCTCAGTCATCCATCTCGATGGGCTGCGGAGCCATCCGTCTCGTCTCCTTGCTCGTGGCAGGCCGGCATGTGCCAGGTCATCCCCCAGAGCCGGCCCTCTGAGGCCCCTCTGAAGGCGACACTCCCAACCTGCCCCACAGCAGACAGAACAGGTCCCCGTGCTCTGACCATCCCCTGAAACCCTCCTCCGTGTTTGCCTGGGACTCTGATGGCAAAGTCCTGAATAGCTCCGTGGACCCCAGAGGGAGAATGAGACGTTGGCTCCCACAAAGGCAGCCCCACCTTGCTCCTGCCACAATTGCACAAATACTGATGGGGTGCCTACTGTGCACCAGGCACTGAGCTAGACCACCGGATACGCTGTGGACAAGAGAGACACCGTCGCCACCCCTGAGGGACTGCCTTTCCATTGGAGGTTGACAACACTCTGAAGACCCTGGACACCATGCCAGGCACTTTACCTACTACAGTCTGATTCTCAAGAGGGCCTCGCAGTAACCCTACAGACGTGGAATTGTATCCCCATTCTACAGGCACAGAAACCGAGGTCAAGCCACTTGTCTGAAGGTCATGCCATTAGTGAGGTGTCAAAGCCAGGGTTTGAATGCAGGTCAGTGGTCTGTGAACCATGTCACCGTTGCCCTGACAGACCAGGACCTCTGGCCTTGGCACATAGCATTCATTCATTCATTCGTTCATTCAACTGCCGAACGTTTCTAGAGTACCTACTGTGTGACAATAACTGTTCTAGCACTGAGGGTATGATAAAGGGGGAAGAGCAAAATCTGTCTTGCTCTCAAGGAGTTTTCATTCTAGTAAATAAGTAAATACACAGTGTGTTTGATGGTAATACATGTTAAGGAGAAGAAAACTGAAGAACAGGGAGACCAGTTAGGGGATTTCGCAGTATTTTCATCCCTCTGCCTGGGTTGCTTGGCTTCGTTGTCTGACAAACTCCTCAGCCTTCCAGACCCAGGTCAGATGTTCCCACCTTGGTGACTCTTTCCCCCAGTCAGTCACCTTGCTCTCTGTGTTCCCATCACACTTCGTTCATACTTCTCGTGGTATGTTTAGACACACAGTGTAAGAACTGATCTGTCTCTTCACTGCACTGTGAACTCCTCAAAGACAGGACCGTGTCAGGCATCTCTACATACCGGTTCCCAGCACTGTGCCTGGCACAGGCGTGGGGCCATAATTGGCTGGGTGGATGACAGGATGGGGACAGATGGTGGAGGGATGACTGGCTGAGTGATGGGTAGATGGGTGCTGGATGATCAGTTGGAAGAACAGATGAAGGGATGATCCTTTGGAAGATGGCTGACCAGTTAGGTAAATGGAGGGTTGGTTGGTTGGGTAGATGGATGATTGGACAAACGGATAAATGGAGGGTTGGCTGGGTGATTGGATGGATGTTGGATAAAGGGCGTCGAGCCTGGCTAGTACCTCGGTGCCTACTGGCAGCCCTTGCCGAAGGTGGGGACCACGGTGATTTAATTAAAACTCTGCCTCTCGCTTGCCCAATCAGTTTCCACACCTGCCTGAAGGCAGTACAGCAGACATGTTAGGGTTTCACTCTTCTCCAAGCCTGCAATGAGGCAATGCCTCGGCATGATGGCCTTTGGCACTTTTTACCAGAATTATTGATGCCCTCACTGTCTGCTTCGGTTTCTGAGCTCTTGGAGGATCCAGGCTGTGTCTGGTTCATCATTGCCATCCCCCCTTATCTGGTGCCTGGCACACCAGAGACCAGGAGTGCTTGGATAGATGGGTAGGTGGGCAGCTGGATAGATGAGGTTCAACATCTCAGAGCTCATGTTTACCTTGGTGGGGGCGGGTAGTGATTGTATTGGAAGGCATAATCACTGCTCTGTTTGGTTTTCGAGACCTGGCCTGGAATCTCGACTGTCACTTTATATAGATATCCTTACAGGAGGTAATATACGTAAGGTACTTAGTGTACTCAATAAATATGAGCACACAGATACTAATATGTGCTCAGTAAATGTTAATTGAGCTCCTTTCTCCTATAAGAATCTTCTGTGTAAGATTTCATTTGAAGAAAAGTTTCTAGGGCTTTGAAAAATAAAATCTGGTGGCAAATGTCAGAAAGAGTTAACAGGGGCACAAAGAAGATACCTGGACCTCGGGAGTGTCCAGGAAGCCTTTCTGGAAGAGGAGACTTTTAAGCTGGGACATGAAGGATGAGTAAGACCATGCCACGAAGACAGAATGAGATCGTCCGGGTGGAGGGAAGGAGTCTGCGGAGCCATGGACTTGGGAGACGCTGGCGCATTTGGATTCCGGGGGGAATTCAGTCTGGCTGGGAAGGAGACAAGGAGTGGGGGTGACAGGAGAGGCCAGCAGGGGCCCAGTGACCCCTAAGGGTGAGCAGGTTGTTCCAGGCCAGCGGGGAGCCACAGGCCGGTTTTGAGCCAGGGAGGGATATATTGAGGAAGAGATGGTTTCACTTCGTGGAATCCCTTCAAAGCCTGGGAACACCTGAGGTCCTCACTTCCTTAACCCCTGCCCCCAACAGTCACTGCAACTCTTTTGGAAGGTCTCTTCTCAGAGTTGGTATTAGGATGCGTCCGGTAGGGGAGTGTCTGGAGCCGAGAAGAGTGCGCACACGTGCAGGGGAGAGCTCACGTGCTCAGGTTGTGGCTTACGTGAGTTTCCCTGATAAGAACGCAGCATCTAGCTCAAAGCCTTGTATACAGTTGACCCTCGAGGATCATGTCTGACATTGCTCTAAAAACTGAATATTCTTATAAGATTCCCTGTCGCTTCTGGTTGGAGAAACTCCGGTAAATCGAGAACGCTCAACTGGCCTCTCCATAGATAACCAACAGTGTTCCTTCTCTAGCCAAGACCCACTGTCCTCTCTGAGGAAGTCCAGCCTCTTAGACCAGGTGTGCGACATGGGCAGGTACCCAAAGCTGTCTGTGTCTGTTTCCTCATCTTTAAAATGGGAGAAGCCAGGTGTGGTGGCATGCACCTGTAATTCCAGCTACTGGGGAGGCGGAGGTGGGAGGATTGTTTGAGCCCAGAAGTTTGAGGTTACGGTGAGCTGGGATTGTGCCACTGCCCTCCAGCCCGGGCAACAGAGAATGAATGAACGAATGGATGGAGACTCGGGTATGATGAGTGTTTGCTGAAGTGTGGGGCACATGGCCACTGATGGGACATGAGATTGAAAGCAGTAAGTAGACCTGGTGTTAGAAGGAATCGACTGGGGTCATGAGGAACAGCTGTCCCTTCTCAGTTCTCTGTCATCCCTTCTCATTCCAACAAGCAAAAAGTCTCTGCTGGGTACTACATTCCCTTTAACACCCCTCCAGCGCTTGCTGGCCTTTTATAACAAAATCAGACAGCCATGCTGTGTTTCCATTGTACTTTTATTTTAACGGCTACTGTCTGTTTATGGCATCTGATTCTCTAGTGATAAAAAACAAAGTGTCCTTTTCAAATGTACTTATTTAGGTTAAAAAAGCAGGGAGACATTATATGAAGGTCAAGAACAGGCAAATTTTACCTGTGATGCTAGGCCTAGAATAATGGTTACTTTTAGGGGGTTCTGGCCAGGAAGGGACACAAGGGAGCTCTCTCAGGTACTTGGAGTGTGAACATTCGATATCTTGATCTGGGCAGCGGTTACTCGGGTATAAAAATTCATTAAGCTTAACATTAAATTTAAAGCTATGCATCTCTCAATAAAAAAGAAAACAATATGGGTCAATTTGAAGATAAATATTAAGTTTTAGTACAACAAAATTCATGCAGAGGAACTTGTATGGTCAAAATTTGAAGAGCAATGACCTGGGTGACCTTGAGGGTTCCTTCTGGCACATAGGTTCTGAGTGTTTTGGAGGTCTAAGTCCCAGGATTGGCCAGCACAGTGATGGCAGACCCTCTTGGAGCTAGGGGCACTCGCAGGATGGTGGGCACTTCCAGTGAGGCCTGCAGATGCCATCAGAAGAGCCCCTTCCTTTCCCAGCCCCCAGCTTCTTCCTACAGCGCCTGGTCTTGGTACCGCTCAGCCCCAGCTTCCTTTCTCCCTGCACATTGGCCCGAGCCTCAGCTGCATCTATCATCTGCTTCAAGCTCATTAAAATTATTTCTTTTTAGTTGCAAATGGGCTGTTTATGATGATCATTATTTGAATGGTCTGCGCCGGGCTCCGGGCTGTCTGTCTGCTGCTGATGGCCGGTTAATCAGATGAGTCTCCTCCCTGCCTGGGCCTGGCCCAAAGTCTGGGGCTGTGTTAATCATGAATCCCCCAGGGCCGGGGGCCAGGGGCCAGGTGGGAGAGGATGCCGACTTCTGCTTGATTATCGAAGGAGAGGCCCTGCGAGCTGCATGTGTGGTGGCTTGGACACGAGTTTCTAAAACTCGACTTCAGACCCGTGATTGTTTATGACAGAATTTTTTTGCTGTTCCTTCAAATAAATATAGTGCCATGAGCTTTTTAATTTTGGATGTGTTTATTTTAAAAGACCCTTGTTGATGTGATCATTGCCCCTCTTGCTTTGTTAATGCTCAGATATCCTTTCTTTTAGGGCGGGAGGGAGTGGTTTTTAATGTCTTTGCTTGATACAGTAACATTTGACAATTACCTGTCAGTCTTTTTTTTTTTTTTTTGAGACAGAGTCTCACTGTGTTGCCCGGGCTAGAGTGCTGTGGCATCAGCCTAGCTCACAGCAACCTCAAACTCCTGGGCTCAAGCGATCCTCCTGCCTCAGCCTCCCGAGTAGCTGGGACTACAGGCATGCGCCACCATGCCCAGCTAATTTTTTCTATGTATTTTTAGTTGTCCAATTAATTTCTTTCTAATTTTAGTAGAGACGGGGTCTCACTCCTGCTCAGGCTGATTTCGAACTCCTGAGCTCAAACAATCCACCCGCTCGGCCTCCCAGAGAGCTAGGATTATAGGCGTGAGCCACCGCGCCTGGCCCTGTCAGTCTTTTTTAAGTAAAATTTTTACTGACTTGTGAAATCTGGAATTCTTGGAATCATCGATCTGGTGGGGTGTTTTCTGAGCTCTCTGTTTATCTAAATATAAGATTAATATCAGTCCATGTTTATTGAACACTTGGTACTGTGCTTGATGCTTTACACATTTATATCATTTAAAACAAGCTCCCTGAACACCCCCCCCAGCTAATAAGGAAGTGGAGCAGAACCCCGCTGGAGAGTAGGGCATTAAAAATTTGCCTTGATAATCCACCAAGGAGATAATCCACACCTCGATTATTAGAATTGACTATAATTTATTTCTGAGTCCCTGCTTGAATCACCTTACAGACACATTAATGTGTTTGTTCCACGGGATGATATATGTTAGGAGCTTAGCCTAGTGCCTGGCACGTGCAAACACTCCATAAATGGTAGTTATGGTTATTATTATTTACTAGTATTATTATTGGTGTTAGTGTGTTTACGGTAGAAATGTAGCAAGAATTCAGGGTTGAAGGATGAGCAGGGATTTAGGCAAAGCTGAGAAGAACGTGAGTATCGGTGACATCATCAGCTCCTCAGTGGCTAAGCAGGAAAGACATCAAAGGCTGGGCTTGCAGCGGGACCAGGGCTGGGGGCACACTCAAGTCCCCCTGCCTTGCCTGGCTCTGCCCTCACTGCAGTGTAGACACAGCAGAAACCCATTTCCCTCTAAGAGATGAAATGCACGGTAATTGTCTTACATCACATCTGACAGTGATTTGCCCCCACAAGCGCCCGTGCGGTGCCGGTGGAGGGAGCCGGGCATAATCGTCTGGTACAGTACATCAGGCGCTTGCGCTTACCCTGCTGTGTGATTTCCTTTCAGAACCTGGGTTGGATGTTTTTAGTGAGGAGTCAAAGTCCAGCCCCCACGAGGTATATTGGTTGCTGTGGTGTGGGGAGACAATGTCCCCAAGATAAGAACGTAGTGTCTAACACATGATAATCCAGAACCGAATGCTTACCCAACTCCCAGTTCTGTTTGTCCTACAGCAATGTAAAAAATCACATCTTTGTCTTCAATAGAGATGAGAAAAACTAAGAAAAACTGTGAGCACTCCACTACCACTCAGATTGACCATGGCATTCCCGTTCTGTCTCCTGCCAAGTGAAATTCTGTCCACCTGGCTGCGCCAACTGGCTAGGTTTTGTCTACCTTTGTCTATTTCTGCAAACACCGATCTCTCCCTAGTCGTAGCTCACTATTTTGGTTATGGTCAATTGTGGTTTCTTTATTGGAAACCGCAATTAGTTTTAAATAATAATAAGCCAAAATCTCCTCTTTTTTTCTTTTCTCGTGATGCCTTGTTCCTTGCCTGGCTCAAAATTCCATGGGGCTTTTAGACTAGAAGCCCCACCGCTCCTCTGAGTGGGAGGACCGCTCTGCGGCGGCGAGAACTGATTTCAGCACCCTGGAGAGCGCCGGCTCCCTCGCCCCTACTTGAATGCGCTACTTTGATGCCTCTACCTTCTCCTTCTAGTCTCATGATTCTCTGAAGAGGTTAGATATTTCCCCAGAAATAGAAACGCTTCCCTGGATTTCTCAAAAAGGGCCCATAAGCCAGAGACACTTGTCCCAGGTTTGGGGTCCCAGGTTTACGGTGCTGTGGTGAACTGCTATTGAGCAGATTTACCGACTCTCAGATGTGACATAAGACAATTACCATGCATTTCGTCTCTTAGAGGGAAAAGGATTTGCAGCGGGTTAATAGTACTTTTATTTCATTATCTAATGGTAAAAGTGTTTCATTGTGTGTGCAAGATGAATGTGTATTAGCGATGACAAATGGGGTCTTTCAGCGCGGTGCTGGGCCTCAGCATACATATGTTAGATTAAAGAGTTCACCCTAGAAATACACTCCCGCATCTGCGTGTGTGTTTTTAATAAATCTGATTGCAGAAATTTATTGCATCACCAGATTTAGGAAATTATGGGGCTTGATTGCTGCAAATATAATCGGGTGATATATACAGAAATGCTCCTCGAGTTATGGTCCAGAAAAAAAGCCCATCTCGAGATGGTGCAGGAAAGCAGCAGACCACATAAACAGAGCATTTCTTGAATTATGCAAATGAAATCTATGACAACTCATGGTAAATTGTACTCTCTGTGTGAAACTGCCACCGTTAAAGTGAAGAAAGCTTCGAGAGGGGTGATCAACTATGTGTGTATGACGACCATCAGACATTGTTAACGTGCATGCGAGCTGGCGCATCCCCCCTGCCTTCCCTCTCTCTTTGCCCCCTCGCTGGTATGTCCTGTAAAAACCTGGTCTGCCGCCTTCCTTGCACACAGGCAGGCAGAGCGCCTTCCAATCCATTTCTTCTGAATCCTGGAGTCGTCAATGAGGTATTTCTTATACTTGAAGTGAACCTTAAATGATTTACTGCAGGATACACAAAAGGTCAGCTTGCTTCTTATTGGCACCTTCATTTTTCCAAAATCTACTGAAATTAAAAAGCCATCTATATCTTAAAAGGCGTATTTATGAACCTTTAAGTGTAAGTAAGTCATAGTTGGAACAGTTCCCACCTCTGATATATGAAAGCTGTCGACAGCACTTTCTTACGCTATAATATGCCCATACAATATGCCGCACTTTACTATTTTGACACGGTTTGGAGATGTTTTCTACAGTTACTGACAAGCTTATGCCATCACTCCTTTGGAAATTTAAGAGGTGGGGCAGGGGGTGGGGAAGAGATGAAAAAAAAAACACAACTCCACCCAACTTTGTATAGGAGAATATTGATCTGGCCCGACTTCCAATGAGCAAAAAAGCTGTCCTGGACTTTTTTTGGTAGCATCTCTAGTTTTGTAAATTATTCATCTGTGCCAGGAGTCAATATCCTGTCTTTGCTCAGCTTTGTAAGTTAAGAAAACTTGTTCAGAATGCTGTTTTGAACGATGATTAAAGAGGAAAAAGAGGAAAAAAATCCTTTTCTTTTCTCTCTCTCTCTTTTTTTTTATTGTTCCAGAAGGAGCTTAATTCCGTCGCTTCCGAGCTGTCTGCGCGGCAGGAGGAGAGTGAACATTCTCATAAACATTTAATTGAACTCCGCCGGGAATTTAAGAAAAATGTACCTGAGGTACAGTATATTTGCTGTTATAGAATTAACTCAGTAGGAATGCAGATTTTTCTCTGTTCAAGCTATATTTTGCAAACTGTAGACATAAGTGACTAACAAGAAAAGAAGCTAATTAGCCCCAAAGAAAAATTACAGCCCCCAACCTTTTGATGTTTCCTGGTATAGTGGCGCTCAGTGGTGCCAACTAAAGGAAGGGCAGAACGCTTCTCCATTAAAATCACTGGTTTTGAGGGCACTGTGACATGTCCGTCTCCCCCCGCCCGACACACGCATGCATATCTAAGTCCAGTGCTTGGCCTTGTGGCAAAAAAGCTGGTCTAGAGTTCTTGATTTTATCCTGCTTTTCCACTGCGCGATGGCTGCTGTGGACCCTCTGCCACCCTCTTCGGCTCTTCATCGCTCACCATCTTGCAGCCCCTCATCCTTCCCTTTCCCCTCCTGCCCTGCGGTTCCAACAACCAGCTTTGTCTTTCCTGGCTGCCATCGGGGTGGTCCAGAGAATGACCAGGCCCCAGCAATGCAAGGCCCCCAGAGGAGCAGGCGGGAACAGGCGGGAACAGACACGTTCGTGTTCTGTACGGGGGCGAATGTGTGAATTTCTTTCTCTTCTCTATCAGGCCCCCTGTTGCTTCTTGAATTAAGGGGAAAGATGATGGGAATAAGCACAAGTAGGGGAAATAAAGCCCTCTGACTCCATACGATGTTGGCAGGGATGCGGCACATCAGAGCTGTCGTGGGAAACACGTCACAGGGCTCCAAGGCCAGACCTCTCCCAAAGCGAGCTGTGTTTTCCTCTGGCCAGCAGAAGGTTAGCATCTGTCCTTATCTGCTCTGGTGTGCTGGATCTTGAAGGAGGATGGGGCAGGGTTTGACATTCGGATGGGAGACATTGGTTCCAGCAGGTACACTCTGCCTGTCCGAATCACCGGGGGTCTCTTGCGCCGTCTTGCCTATGGGGGAGGGGCGGGCCCAGCCAGGAAGCAGACCACGTGAGCACAGACAGGTTGCACCTTTGAGTCAACCTCAGTCTCTTACCTGCAAAATCCTTCTCGTACAAGTCTCAATTATCTCTGAATCTTCAAGGCAAGAGAGGGGACTAGGATCTAGCTGGAATTTGTCCACAGAGCAAGTCTAGAAGGAAGCTTAGGTTTGGGGGGTTAGCCTGTGTGTGGAAAAGAGGCTTGAATCTCGGATGGCAGAGTGTCTCCTATGTTGTGGCTTCAGGAAGGCCAAGCCAGGTCTTTGGCGTAAACTCCAAGAGCTAAGAAGCCATAGGTTGCTCTGAGGACGCCTCCCTTCCCTTTTAGAACAGAACATGGCTTGGTCTATAAACAAATTTTTCTCCCCAGAATGAGGGCACCTCTGACTCTCCGTTCCCCAGGAAGCAGAGGTGAATCGACCCCAGTTACTCACAGCCCCATGTGCACCCTCTCTGGTCAACTCAGACTCTCCGTCTCATCCTCCCTCCCCTAGCCCAGCGAGCTTTCTCCCCCGGCCACGCGGGAACCCCCAGGTGATGAGGGAAATCCAGGCCAGATTTTAAGCCTTGGAGTTCAGCTTACATAATTTTAATACTGCATAATTATGTAATTATGTAATTAGAAGGAATAAGTTTCCATTCCTATTATAGTTGTGCCTCCGAAAATCTCATTTTTGGATCTAGTCTCTCCTGATAAGAGAGTCACGCCAGGCTTTATTTAAGAACATCCTCTGGCTGGTGCCTTTGCTCAGCGTCCCCCAGTGGCTTAGGCATCAGGGCGGTGGGCTTTTAGAAATGGTTGGCATTAGCTTGAAGCCCCCTCAAACTCTTACCCTTCCAGTGGCACTCAGATTTGAATCCCCTAAGCTCACTTGAGTGTGGGCTTACGAAAAGAGCCTGTTTGGGGAGTCTGGTGACCGGGGTTCAAATTCCAGCTGTGCCACTCACTTATTGTATGACATCAAGCAGTCCAGCTCCTCTTGGGGCCTCAGTTTCCCCTTCTGTAAACTCAGGGGACTGGGTAGATTGTATCTAAGGTCCCATCTTGTACCAACATCTCCTGAACCTAGACCAGAGGTCTCTTGCTGATAGATTTGTCATTTGGTCCGTAAAGTCTTTCAGAGTTTACAGTAAGGGGCCAACATTTAGCATTGCAGAAGATTTTACCTGAAATTGGATTTCCTGGTATCTTTTGAGACTATTTGGTAGATCTTGCAACCCACACTGCCCGTGCTCAGGCGTCAGCCAGAGCAGAACGCGCAGCCCATTCAAGGGGGCTTGTGTCTCCCAGCCTGCCTCCCTCCCGTCCACTCCTGCCTGGCCCGGTGGGCATTTCAGTTCACAACCTGTGACCTAGGTTCTCATGTTTCCTTTTCCACGGCTCAGCCGTGCACCCGTGGCTCTTTGTGATCAAGTCCACTAGGTCCACGTGCACCACCCGTGTCCCTCCCGAAGATCCCCAGTGATTAGGGGTGCCCAGGGCCCCAAAGAGGGACTTTTTCCAGGGGCAGAAGCAACACAGACTTATTTTCATAATTCAGGGGTTTCCTCTTTACCCGAGCGTGTGTGTTCCCCAGCCTGGTTCTTCCTTTCCTGCTCCCCTCACTTGCCTCCTCAGCTCCCCTCCCCTGGGGGTTTCTCGTGGATGTGGCTGGTTGCCGTTGGGAGAGTTACCAGTGGATCTCGGAGGAGATTGGAGGATTAGGGTTGGAATCTTGGGCACATGATTCTAAAAGGCTTCCCAGTTGGGCGCGGTGGCTCACGCCTGTAATCCTGACCCTTAGGGAGGCCGAGGCCAGAGGATCACTTGAGCCCAGGAGTTTGAGGTTGCGGTGAGTTACGATGACACCACTGCACTCCAGCCTAGGTGACAGATTGAGACCCTGTCTCAAAAAAGTGAAATGAAATAAAAAAAGGCTTCCCTCTTACATGCCAGAGAGAGGAACTCATAGGAGTTTGCCAGGGGAGCCCATGGGGCTGGGAACCTCAGGGTCACTTATGAAAGTCAGGAAATTGGGATCTGGAAGTAGGAGGCTTGTGGTGACCAGGACAAACCTCCTTCTGAAGGCAGCCCACATCCTGGGGTTAATCAGACACTTGCAGAGCCCTTCTTCTGAGGTGGGAGCTGAAGGGGAGGGCAGCCAAGGTCCCAGAAACCACACGTTCTGGTGAGCAAGGCGAGTCAGGTACACAGGTGGCATTGCTAAAATGCAAAATGCGGTCTGCTGGTGTGGTGGCACAGGGTGGGGTAGCAGAGGCCACCCAAAGGAGGCAGCCCAGAGCCCAGGCAACCTGGAAGGATGGAAGGTTTTCAGGAAGGAACTTTGATGACTTAGAGCTGATTGTGGAGAATTGGGGCCACCTCTCCAGCCCCCCTTCCAAAGAGTGTCCCGTGAAGGACCACTCAAAGATACTTCTTTGCATAAAAGATCACGCCACCGCTTCTTCTCTCCCTCTTCTGAAAATTCCCAGCGTGCAAGACCCCGAAAAGTCCTTCAGGAAAGAAACCTCTTGGACTTGATGTTTCCCAGTCTGATTTGGCTTGGCACCCCGTGTGTGTGTCCCTTGTGAAAGCCCATGGAGTGCAGATCCCATGGGACATGCTCGGGAAACGCTGAGCCGGGGACAGCAGTGAGCTGCGAGCAGGGGCCGTGGGGGTGTCCCACCTGGCACTGTGGTGAACTCTTCGCTGATCTCTTTTTCAGGAAATCAGAGAGATGGTGGCTCCTGTATTAAAAAGCTTCCAAGCCGAGGTAAGACCCAAGGCCCGCGGCATGTCAGAAAAGGACCCTGGCTCCCCCTCCTACCCCCCAGCATTGCCAGAGGAAACCAGCAGCCTCCGGAAGCGCTGGAGAAGCTTCCCTGCCCCAGCTGCCCCTCCCTTTGGCGTCCCGCTTCTATGGGGTAGCGATGAGGATGGGTTCTCTTGCATTCGGTGGAATTCCAGGGTTGGATCCCAAGAAATCTCTCTCCCCCTCAACTTTGCCCAACCTTATACCGGCTCTGCTACATCTAAGGTCTGTGACCTTGAATAAACCCACCTCACCTTCCAGGCTTGGTTTCCCACTTGTAAAATCATAGCTTTGTACCAGGTGACCCTTGTTCTTCCTCGGCATTCTGCCCTGCTGTGCTTCTCTAAGGCAGCCTTGCAGATAGGTCCCAGCCGTTACCAGCCTGCTCAAGTATCTGTGTACTGACCCTCCCTTCGAGTATAAAATCAACACTGTCCTCGTTCTTTCCTGCCAGCCCACTGGGCCCTAGTTTCTTTGGCAGCAGCTGAGCTGTCCTTGGCAAATCATTTCTCTTGCCTTTCCGGAGCCCTGTGATGGGGTAGAACCTCCCGTGTTTCTCCCCTTTTCTTGACTTTGTAACCAGGTTTGGGACAATGTCCGCTTACCTGGCTGGCACAGGCTGGGAAGTGACTGGAATCACAGGGGTCAGAGGAGTGGGAGTAGAGGCCATTTCTTGAATCTTCCATCTTGAGGGGGCTCTTCTTGGGGTTCCCAGAAGGATTCGCCCTCCCCAGAGCTCAGCGGGGGCTGCACTTGAAGTCTGTCGTCCACCAAGTGCCACGTTCCTTTAAATCTGTCTCTTTGGAACCGCGTAAGTGCATAAGGCTATATTAAAGTAAACGATAAGCGGATTTACACAAATGTCGCTGATTTCCATATTTTTCATCCCTTCATTTTATTACTGAGTTGACTGACATGCTTATGTATTTATAGGGCCATCCAGTATTGATTCATTCGGTTGTGAGTTGCCTGGGCTGGGAAGGAAAAGAAAACCAGAAAGAAGACCAATAATGTTGGGGATGTGTTTTCATGGCTTTGTGTTTCTTTTTTTTTTTTTTTTAAAAAAAAAGAGGTTCCCATCTGCCGATTCCTGGTCCCATGAGGTGCTTAGCACACATGCTCTCTGGCAGCTGATCCCTCCACCCAGCCCAGAGACAGGCACTGAGCTGTTTTGTAGAGGGCGTTGCTTTCTCAGCTGTTCCTGGCTAGGGTTGGTGTGAGCAGAGCTTCTCTTGGCCTCTTAGAGCCTTGATTTTCCCTATCTGTTAAATGGAAATAAAGACATAGATCTCTTTGTGTTGTTTCGAAGATTAACTGAGATAGAAAAAGTGTTTAATGTAACGTCTGGCACACAGAGAGCTTGCTGGGGAGTGAAGAGCACAGATGCTGGGACCAGCCTGGGTTCGAATCCCACCTCTGCCATTTACTGGCTGTGTGACCATAGGCAAATTACTTAACCTCTCTGTGCCTGTGTCCTCATTTGTAAAATGGGATAGTAATTATACTTACCTCATAGGGTGTGATTGGGGAAGAACAAAATTCACACTGATAAAGTGCTTAGAATACTGCCTTGCGTATTAGAAGTCTTGGGTATTTTTTTATTCTTACTGTCGGCGACCTCCAGTACAGATTTATTTGGCCTCTACTATGGCTGGGCTGGAATCTGCCTCTTTCTTAACTAGACATTCAGGGCTTTTTAGAACGGAGCTTTCTTTCCCTGTAGGAAGCAGGCGTGAACTGATGTCATCTTTTCAGTCAAAGAGAGAGTTAAAGGTTAAGTTCAGGTGAGGATCAGGAGAAGCCCGAGTGCAGCCCGGCGGAAAGCTCATGCACGTGGGACTCAGGCAGGCCTGGTTGGAATCTCAGCCCTGCTCCTGAACCAGCTGTGTGGCCTCGGGATGTTCCTTAACCTCCCTCTGAACTCCGGCTTCCCTCTGGCGAAGGAGGCTGACAATAAGGATTCGAAAAACTAAGCAGCTTGGAGGCATCACGGTGTCTGGCACACAGTTGGTGCTCAACAAGTACTGGGGCAGAGAAAGTCTTAGTGGGGCTGAAAGAAAAGACGCAGCTGAATTCTCGTTTTGAAAACCCATGTTGCGTGTTGAATAGACACTGTTTTAATAGCCGGGGATCTTGAAGGAACTTCGTTAATTTTCTTAAGAGGGCTTTCCGTCCTCCCTGTAAAGTACCATAAAGACTACATTTGTCTGGAATTTTATCCCCGAAACCCCTGCTTTCCTCACGATCTACTGACTGCGCCCTGCGGCCGCGTGTCCCTCCCCGCGCGTCGGGGAAGAGACACCGCCGAAGGAAGGTGTTAATAAAAAGCATCTTCTTCATCCAGAACAAGCTGCACATGCACAGGCCGTTTATAATCCAAATTTGATTTTCATTTTAATTTTTTTAATGAGGGCTCATCCTTTATACTGCTTCTCTCTCGCAACCCGCCAGGCTCCGGGCTGGAGCTGTGGATTCCCAAGTGGGCATTAATCACCTCCTGCAAGTATTCCCTGGGGCCAGCACCGTCCCAAGTCACATAAACTAGCCCATAAAACACCGGGGCTGAACATCACACCCGTCGTTCCTTCCTCCCCGACACAGGCCTCTCCTTGAAATACACCACGTTCGAGTTCATTTCTGAATTTCGCTCCACCAGCCCTGGTATATACAGAAGCTGGGCATCTTTTATCTTTTCATATTATATACATGCGGGTCTTTTTTTCCCAGTGTGTATGTGCGTGCGCCAGTGGGAGGGGGCAGAGAGGAAGTGATTTTGCCCTGCTGTGAATCAAGGAAGCTCCTCTCTCTGCCTTGATTGCTTAAAGGACAGTTTTGATTTCCCCTGCTCAGGGAAACAAAGACAGCCGGAGAAGGTGGCTTAATGGAGACAGCTTGAAATGGCCAAAGTTTGAATATCCTTGCGCACAGAGAAAAGAGCAAGACGAAAGCCCCGCTAATTACGAAAGTTGCTTTATGAAAGATAATTCAAAGCAATAATTTAGCAAACATAATCAAGTCGCACAGATGGGGTTGTTGATGGATGGATTGCAACATGCAATTAGCAGTTCTCGCAGTTACATATCATTAACCCTCCGAGCACAAAAATTATTTTCTCATTATTAGTTGAAAAGGTAAAATTAAGCTGACTAGACAGTAAAGGAACAAACTACAATTAATTACCTTCATTTATTACAGTCATTATTTTAAACTTATTTTTACTTGGAGAGAGACATGAAAACATCTAAATTAAAAGTTTTGTTATGCTAAATCAGAGGTGAAACTTTTCTAAAGAGTGTGTGCACCGGTCCAGCTAGCTAGGAAGACCACAGAGCCGCTGCTGGGAGATTTCCTTTTCCTCTGCTTCCTCCTCCTCCCACCACGGAGGGGATGTGGCCTGCGTGGTGGGAAACCCTTTTGTTTGGATTGGAACAGAGACGTTCACCTGGGCCTGATTGACACACAGTAGTTGGGCAACCAAGAGGGCTGACATGATCTTTGACCCCCAGGGGAAACAGGAGCATGTGGTGGCCAGACACGTGTGGTCTGGGTCCCACCCTGACACTGACAAGCTTGTGTGACCTTAGCAAGTGACTTCCTGTCTCTGATCCATTGTTTCCTTATCTGTAAATAGGGACAGCTCATAGGATTGCATGAGATTCAGTGAGATTCTGTGTGTCAGGTGGCTGGTTAGTTACATGTTCTCAACATGGCATGTGTGTATGGCTGTGTGGGGCCTAGAACCTTCTCCCTCTGCCCTCCGCCTTCTTTGACCAGTAAAACATGGCAGAAGTGACATTGTGCCACGATCAAGCATAGCCCTTAGCCTGCCTGGTGGCTTCACTTCCTGCCTCTTCAAACTCATCCTTCCTGTGAGAAGTGTGACCGCCCTGAGACCACCCTGCCGTGAGAAGCCCACAGGGAGAGGCCTTAGGGGATGGGACATCACGTGGAGGAGAGGGGCCAGGAGCACTGAGGCACCAGACTCAAGTCAAGGGGCCACGCTGGGACATCCAACCCAGTCAAGCTGGCAGATGACTGTAGCCCCAGCTGCCATCCCACTGTGACCACCTGAGCAACAAGAGAGAACCGCCCAGCTGAGCCCAGTCAAGCCCCAGAACCGTGGGAGATACTAAGAAGTTGTTGTTTTGAGGCACTACATTTTGGGGTGGCTGGTCGCACAGCAGTGGATGGCCAGATCCCCCAGGTTTATAGCGTGCCAACTCTCCTCCCTACTTCTCCTCTGCTGTCTTCTCCCTCCTTTTTTCTTCTACCTGTTCTTCCCTTTTCTTTTCTACCCCCTGCCCCTCTCCCTCAGACTTTTTGGCAGATTTTAGCCTTGTGAAAATTTTTCTCCCACTGCTGAGTTCTTAGGCCTCTATCTATACAGAGTGCAGCCTTCTCTGCTAATTCCAGAGGGACAGTGACAGGTGCTCCTAGGGAAGCCATCACGACCCTGCGGCAGAAGCCAGGGCACGTGGAACACACATGATGCCTCAGCGTCAGGCCTGGCATTGCCCTCCAGGTGCCCTGGCTGCTGCCCAAGGACCCAGGTGAGGAGTGAGCAGCTCTCAGACTTTTGTCCCCTCTCCTTTGGATTTGTCCTCATGGGATCGGGGTGCCTAAGACAATCCGACAGAGCACAGACCCAGTGGAAGTTGTGTTTGTTGAGGAGCAGAGAGGAAATGCTGGGATAGGGATTCCCAGGAAGCAAGAGAAGGGATCTTGCTGCCTCCTCCATGAGTGGGTTGGTGGTGGAGTGGGGCTCGGTGCCCAACTCAACAGCTCCCAGCCTCAGGGGATGTTTGTTGGATGAGCAAACGACCCAGTCAGTCAATCAACAAACAGATATGGAAAATCCCGATGGAGCCAGTCACCCTTGACTGTGCCATCTGTGAAGTGGGTGGTGAGATTTGCCGGCCTGATTCGTGTGGGTTTCGGGGTGCCCGCTGGTTAGAGGTGCTGTGATCTGAGCCATCCCAGATCCCTGCACGGCTCACCCAGCCACAGCTGCCATGCGGCCGACCCTGAGGCCCCTCACTTTTGGGTGGGCAGAGATCATGGAGTCCCTTGTTTGCCCACATCCACCTGTCGGGAGCCTGGTAGTTGATCAGACCTGGGCCAGACCAGTAGGTGACAGGGAAGAGAGCAAAGACCAGGGTGCCACAGTGCCACCTCCTGACCTGGAGTCACCCACTATTGTCAGTTAACGAACAGCCGTGCTTGGCACTGAAGGCGGCCCCTCCCTTGGTAAGAGAAGCTTCCTGAAGTGACTTTCATTGCACTCCTACCACGCGCTACACACGTCTAATGATTATGATTGTCCCCAGTGAGGAAACGGAGGCTCAGAGAGGTGATGACTGTGCCATCTAGTGCCTACGTCTGTACTCGAGGCAGAGGGAGAACCAAGGGGACGTGAGAATTTAGGCCTGGGAGGGTGGAGGGGGTGGCGGGTGGAGAAAGTTCTTAAGGCAGAAGTCAAGGCCAATGGGCCCCTCTGCCATTTGGCCCTGCCTGCCCCTCCCCCCAGCCAGCAGCCTGGCCTGGCTCCGTCCCACCTGCGGGGTGTTGGCACTTGCTGTGCCCTCTGCCTGGAAAGCTCTTCCCTGTGCCATCTCTTTGCCTGATTAACTCCTTGTGAATGTGAGATCCTAGGCGAGCAGGGAAGCCCTCCCTGACCACCCCGGCCCCCATCCGGCCTGAGTCCCCTTCGCTCACTCACGCAGAGCCCCTGTATCTATCCAACATGGCACTCAGCATGATTTTTCTTTCCGTGTCTGTCTAAAGGTAGTGGACGCTGGATCATTCAGGACCTTGGGGCTACTGTAAGGACCTCGACCGTGACCCCCGAACAAGGTGGGAGCCATGGGAAGCTTTAGAGCAGGGGAAGGACCAGCTCTGAGTCAGGTTTTATTAATAATAGGCTCCCTTTGGCTGGTAATCGGATAGTACGGGGGCCGTGGCCTTTCCAAGATGTCTGAGAAGATTGTACCCGCCGCACCCCCACCGAGACCCAGATGCTTTCTCAAACACCAAGGGCTTCCTGCTTTTCCCTTTCAGACAATCGTGGGCAGGGAAGGGGGGTCCTAACCTAGAACAAGACCCCCAGTGGGTCAATCCGTGTTCTTGCAGCCAAGCTGCCCGAGGAGGGAGTGACGATCGTCCTCACAGCTGAGATCCCTGGAGACGTGCGTGTCTCCCTCCCCCTGACCCCGAGCCCCTGCCAGCCCTGCATACCGTGTCCTCGTGTGGTCCCTTTGCCCCCCTCCCACTCTGCATCTGCCTGCAAACTCTTGCTCTTCCCTTTGAGCTGAAATTTAATTACAGGGCTTTTTTTTTTTTCTCTGTTTAACATTTGCTCTTCCAGCTGTCTGATGTCATAATTCTCTCACTCCCCAAACTGTCCTTTCTGTGGTGCCCCAGCACTGGCGAGACCATCCCTTTGGAAGTGGGCCCCTCGGGGCCAGGAAGGACATTAGACATGTGCAGTGCTGACCAGCGGGACCCCCAGGGGATGAGTGGTCAGAGCAAGCATGGACTGTAGGGCCAAATTGGCATGGGCTTACATTTCAGCTCATCCACTTCCCAGCTGTGTGATGTTAGGCAAGTCGCATAACTTCTCTGAGCCCAACTTCCTCTGCTTTTAACGAGATACGATAATAGTCCGTACCTCATAGGGTACATGTAAGGGCTCAGCGAATCGATACTTGGAAAGCCCTAGAACAAAGCCCACCATGTGGTGAGCGCTCCACTAACCGTAGTTGGCACTCCTAGCAGGCGAGCTGAGACTGGCCACGTCACATTTATTCCTCCCACAAGCGCACAAGGAGGCTTCTGCTCCCACTGGTTTGTCAGGTGAGGTCACAGGCTCGGCACCCAGCCGCGGTGGTGAGGGGTAACTTGGGCCCCCACTCAGCACCCACTCAGCAGTGCCTCTCATGCATCACCTCCTCTTGGTGGCATAGCAAGGGAGGCACTGCTGGTATCGTCCCCCTTTTTTTTTTTTTTTTTGAGACAGAGTCTCACTCTTTTGCCCGGGCTAGAGTGAGTGCCGTGGCGTCAGCCTAGCTCACAGCAACCTCAGACTCCTGGGCTCAAGCGATCCTCCTGCCTCAGCCTCCCGAGTAGCTGGGACTACAGGCATGCGCCACCATGCCCGGCTAATTTTTTCTATATATTTTTAGTTGTCTGATTAATTTCTTTCTATTTTTAGTAGAGACGGGGTCTCGCTCTTGCTCAGGCTGGTTTCGAACTCCTGAGCTCAAACAATCCGCACGCCTCGGCCTCCCAGAGTGCTAGGATTACAGGCGTGAGCCACCGCGCCCGGCCAATCGTCCCCTTTTATAGGTGTGAAACTGGGACTCAGAGAGAGAAAGCTGCTGGCCTGAGCTCACACAGCTCTGCAGCAGCAGAACAGGATGGAAGGTGCAAATCTCAGCTTGGAAGGCCAAATAGACACCTTAGGGTCCTGGGGTGCAGGAAGAGGTGTAGCTGAAGGTGGCGATTCTGGATTGAAGAACCCAACTGGAGATTTGCAGGTGGTTAGGGTTGGAGAGGACTCCACCACTCAGCCAAGCCTGTGCCCTCCAGATGTGCCTTGGTTGAGCTGTTCTTGAATCTGCCAGAGAAACCCACCACTTACAAGGAGCTGGTGTTCGAACCCAGGTCTGCATACCCAGCCCAGGACTTGGCACATAGTAAGTGCTCAATAAACAAGCGTGTTGCTTGCAGCTTGAGTCACATGCAATGAAGAGAAGGCTTCCCGTCCTTCCTTACTGCCCTCAACACATGCACGCACGACACACTTACACACATGCCCCATAGTCCCTCTCTTCAGTGACATCATCACTTTGATGGTGCGAGTCTCCCTGGCCGCCCATAACCAAGTATCGCCCCTCTGGAGCCTGCCCCGCCTGGCTTGGGGTAAAACTTATAATGAACTGAACATCCTTATGAATTTAATATTAAGAACCCACCAAAGCGTCATTGAACCTGTCACGCCGTATTACAACCGAATTAAGAACAAGCAGCAATCCTCTTTCATTCGGTATCATATGCCTTATAAAGTAAATTATTAATGCTTTTTTCCCCCCAGTTAAGCAGTTATTTGCAGTTGTTCCGGGTATTTCTCATTAGAAATAACATCATCTAAAGAACGATATTGATTGATTTTTTTAATCTTGGAATCATGGACGTGAACCACATATTTATATGACATACCCTTTAACTAGAATTCTCGTGCTTTATTTTTATATTATTGATCTTTTTGACACGAATTGCTTTTTGGCCTTGTGCGAATGTTGTAAGCTTTCCGCCTGCAGAGGAATGGGCCGGCATCGGGGCCGGGCTGGGAAGAGTGATCGCTCCAGCCACGTGGCAGTAACATTCCTGCACATTTAACAACAATTAGTCTGTGCTGACGCCATGCTAGACTTTCGTGTATGAAAATTTACAAGCCTTTTAATGGACTGCATTATGGAAGGCCATGCGGGGCCAGTCGGCAGGGAGATAAGGCCGCCAGGCGCACATCCGTCTCGTGGCTCAGTCGGCGAGTGTCTTTGGCGCTCACTTCTGCCACCTGGGAGGTGGGGCTGGGAGGAAAGGAGCAAGGTGAAGGCCACTGCAGCAGCCAGCGCTGCTCACACGGTCACACGTTCATCCGTGCAGCAAATGTTTGTTGAGCACCTACTATGTACCAGGCGTGATGCTAGATGCTGGGACTAAGGTGGCGAACAATACTGTTTACTCACGTGTTCAAGAAATATTGGAGCACCTACTGTGTGCTGGGAACTGTGCTAAATGCTCAGGGCGAGAGGGTGAACACCAATTCCTCATTCGCCTGGCACCGTTGGAGGAGTAGAAATGACTTAAGCCTAGAGTCGCACAGACCTGGGTTCAAATCACGGCTCTGCCCTTTGCCAGGCTTGTTGGTGAGCCTTGATTTTCCCATCTGTAAAATGGGGGTGGTAACAGGACCTTCCATCTAGGGAGGCTGGGAGGCTCAGTGCAGATGCAGAGCTTGATGCAGAGTAAATGGGACTGTGGTTATTTGGTGTGGTTGCCTGCTGAGTTCTAGATACCCTCCCTGCTCTCTCGAGAACAGAATGTTCCAGACCTGTATCCCGACCTCCCATCCGGCTGCAATCCTTGTAGCTCCCGGGGCTGGGGCTGCCTGGCCGCCGCCACCTCCTCCTGCCCAGTCTGGCTCCCGCTTGTGTTTTCTTGTTGGGAAACCAGCCAGGGACCAGGCAACGATGTGGCTCCCTGTAGGGCTCGTCCCCACCCCGGGGGCCAGCCCTGTTCTCACCAAGTGCCCTGCCCCTCCAGCCACCTCCCCCGGAGCACACGTGCTCACCTCTGCTTTCCTTCTCAGTTCCACTGAGATCTTCGTTCAGCAGCATTTATCTGTTACCTGCTGTATCCAGGGTGAATGCCAGGCTCCAGGGGTGTGGCAGTGAGTGACCCCAGATACCTTTTCTGTCGCCGTGGTGCTCACAGCCTCATGACAGAGACAGATGGACACGCGCCCCCCCAGACTGTGCCAGCAACAGTCACGATTGTGATTGAGTTTCACGCAGCCAGGACGTCTCGAGCCTCTACAACGTGCAGGCCCTGTGCACTGCCCTGGGAACACAGCAGGGAACAAGACCCCGGGGAGCTCAGAGTACAGGGAGGGCCATGCACATTTATGTCATGTATGTAAATTATTCGAAAGACAGTGTAGCACAGTGGTTAGGAGCACGGTTCTGCAGCCAGGCTGCCTGGGTTCAAGTCCCAGCTTTGCTACTCAGCACAGTCATCCCCTAGTACATGTGGGAGTTTGGTCCCAGGACACTGTCCCCCTCTCTCTGTCCCCGGATTTTTGGTTGAAAAAATGTGCCTGTAAGTGGACCTGTGCATTTCAAGCCTGGGTTGCCCCAGGGTCAACTGTAATTTGTGACCCAGGGCAAGTTGTTTTCCTCTCATGCCTTGTTGTCTTCATCTGTAAAATGGGACTCCTAAGAGCCCCTACCTCATAAGGGTGCGGACCAGATGAGGCAGTAGGTATAACAGCGAAGAGCAGGGCCTGGTGCAGAGAAAGCTTAGATCGGTGTCAGAGCCTGCGATTATCATGATTATTACAGTTAAGATGATCATGACTCTGAAATCATCCCGCGGCGTGTTAACTAACGGCGGATGCGCCGAACGCTGCCGAGGCCGAGCGCAGTTCACCCGGAAAGGCCCCGCTCTTGCCTTCCCTTGCCCTAGCTCAGAAGCAGAGGGCTGGCCTGCATGACCCCCTAGGGTCATTAGAGTCATCGCCAGGGAGGGGCCCCTGAAGCACCATCCCCGAGCTTAAGTACAGGAGAAGGAACTTTCCCGGTTACGGGTGTCCTCTGTGAGGTGGGCCCCACAAGAGGCCCTCAGACCTCCAGTATCACAGTCAAACCCTCCCCGTGCCCTGAGCAGCAGGAATGAGGCCCAGAGAAGGTGAGAAACCCACCTAAGGTCACACAGCCGGGAAGAGGAAGGGCCTAGATGAGGTCTCCTGTTTTGTAAATAGGTTCTTGTAGCACCCACCCTGTTTATCCTGGGGAGAGAGATGTGGAGAACCAAAGTGATCACCTAGTTGAAAGCAATTTTCAAACCAAAGGTGCTGCTGGCTGCGCAGTGTCTTTCTCTAGAAACTTTTGTTCCTCAAAATGCAGCCCACGGGCCAGCAGCACCTGTATCACTTGGGAGCGCCTTAGAAAGGCAGTCTCGGCCCCCCGCACCCCAGAGCTCCGGAGCAGAGATCTGCAGTTCAACAAGGTCCCCCGGCAGTTCGTGTACTCGTTAGTTTGAGACACTCGACCTTAGAGCCCGCTGGCTTCCCACCCTGGCTGCCCAGCGGAATCTCCTGCTGGGCAGGAGATTTAAGATACGCTGAGCCCTGGGTCCAGTCCGGAGTGGTTGGTGTTCTTGGTCTGGTGTGAGGCCTAGGCATTAGGATTTTAAAAGCTTCTGGTGATTCAAATGTTTGAGAACCTCTGCCCCAAAGCTGCCCACCTAGTGGAAGAGACAGACACGTGGGACTAACCGGTGGGTGCTGGTGGGTGCAGAACAACCGGCCGTCTGTGAGGAGACCTACTCTGTAGCACCTGCCCTTTCCCTGGTGTAAATACTCCCACCACGGTCAATTCCAAGCTGCCACCGTGACGTTGGTGACACGGGGCTGGGAAGAAGGGCGTGGCAGCCCCTGCTTATGCGGAATCTCCGCCGCACACATGATAGAGGCGAATAACCTCAGGGCACAGAGAACCGGGAAATGGAGTCAGATACTTAGGAGGCGAGGAGTACTGAGTGTGTGTTGCCTTTGTTTTCAAATTTTTTATTGTGCTAAAGTATGAAATTGTAAGCCCTTTCGAGCGCACAGTTGCGTGGCATTGAGTACACGCACATTGCGCAGCCATCGCCACCACCCATCTCCAGAACTTTCTCATCTTCCCAAACTGAAGCTCTGTCCCCACTAAGCACTAACTCCCCGTCCCCAGCCCCGCCATTTTCTTTTGTCTCTATGAATCCGACTCCTCCAGGGGCCTCAGATAAGTGGAATCATTCAGAATTTGTCTTTTTGTGACTGGCTTATCTGACTTAGCGCAGTGTCCTCAAGGCTCATCCATGCTGTGGTTCTTTTACTTTTAATATAATTTTTTTAATTGTAGGTTTATGTGATTTAATTTTTTTTTTTTTTTTTGTGACAGAGTCTCACTCTTTTGCCCTGGCTAGAGTGCCGTGGCGTCAGCCTAGGTCACAGCAACCTCAAACTCCTGGGCTCAAGCGATCCTCCTGCCTCAGCCTCCCGAGTAGCTGGGACTACAGGCATGCGCCACCATGCCCGGCTAGTTTTTTCTATATATTTTTAGTTGTCCGATTAATTTCTTTCTATTTTTAGTAGAGACGGGGTCTCGCTCTTGCTCAGGCTGGTTTCGAACTCCTGAGCTCAAACAATCCGCCTGCCTCGGCCTCCCAGAGAGCTAGGATTACAGGCGTGAGCCACCGCGCCCGGCCTATGATTTAATTTTTAATAATGGCTCTGCTTAACAACTAGCTTGCAAAATTTCTGCAAATTTAACACTCAGTTTTTGCAAGCCTCCAGTACACCACCAAAAATAATCCTTACACCAAATGAGAACAGAGGCACAAATGGCACGCTCTAGGTCAGAGCAGCACAGCACAGCTCTTGGGTTAAAGCCTGTTGCTGTAAATAAAGTTTTATTGGAACAGAGCCATGCACATTCATTATGTGTCATCTAGGGCTGCTTCCAGCACAGCGACTCAGCCCTCTGTAGCTGCAGGTTCCGCATCCTCAGATCCAACCATCCACAGGTCGAAAAATTTTTTTAAAAAGCAGTAAAAATAGCAATACAGCAGTAAAAAATAATACCAATTTCAAAAAGACAGTTTAACAACTATTTATATGGCATTTACATTGCATCAGGTATTATAAATAATCTAGGGATGCTTTCAAGCATACGGGAGGATGTGCATAGGTTATATGCAAATGCTACGTCATTTACAGAAGGGACTTGAGCATCCATCCGCAGGTTTTGGTATCCTGGAGAGGTGCTGGAACCAATCCCACGTGGATACCAAGGACGCCTGCAGTTACAGCACAACCTGTATGGCCCACAGAGCTGAAAATATTTATTTGATACCTTACGGGAGAAGTTTGCTCACCCCTGCTTTTAGGTGTACAGAGAGCGGGAGATTGAATTAGCTTACTCATTCATTCATTCATTCATTCATTCATTTGCTTGGTAAATATTTACAAAGTGCCTACTGTGTGGCAGGCACCGTCGTAGGCACAAGAGCAAATAAGACAAAGACGATCCCCTCCCAGAGCTGACCTGATGGGAAGACGGACGTAATTCAGACACACTCACAGCAAATGAGTGTATAATTACCAACTGTGGCAGGCGAGCCCCCCGAGGCTATGAGAGCATCCTGGGGTGTCAGGGAGGGCTTCCAGGAAGAAGTGACCTGTGAACCAAAGCAAGAGTAGGGACATTCTAGCCACAGGAAGAGCGGAGTGGCATGCCAGGTAAAAGGAACAATATTAATACAAATGCCCCGAGGCAGGAGGCAAGTGGAATTGTGGAGCCTGACAGCCAGTGGGGGGGTGGCCTGTGCCCCAGGCCCTGCAGATCCACCCTGCCAAGCACAGCACCACCTTTAGCCACCCCCGCTGCCTCCCCACCCTCAAAGGCCACCTCTTAAAGTCTCTCCACCCTCCCTCCTGGCCCTGGAGCCCACACTGCAACAGACAAAGTTCTTATTTATTTCTTCCCTGAGGTTTATAAACTCCTGCCCGGTAATGAAATCATTCTCAGCACAAGCACAAAATAATAACACTTAATTAAAATACATAAAACCAAAGACTAGTGGAAACCAGTGAAGATTAAAACCAGCCAAACCCTACATCCCAGAACTGAGCGGAGGTCCTGCCCTGAGAGCCAGGGGCCGACACAGAGATGGGGGAGGAGGGGGTCAGAGGGAGTCTCCATTTCTCGAGCACTGGTTGTCACACTCAGGGCTGGTTATATGACATCTGGGATGTCATGGAATATTCTAGAGAATCCTAAGATAGAGAAGATTGTGTTTCTTTTACAAGGGGAAACTGAGACTCAGAGTGAGACACGTAGATCACGTGGCTGGGAAGTGGAAGAGCTGGGGTTTGAACCCGGGTCTGTGCGCATTAGCCTGAGTGGGCTTATTCTTGTCACAGCAACTTCAAACACAGGTGAGGCTGCATCACAATGTAGGGCTGGTTGCTGGGAATCGGGCGGAGGGGTCTGCTCCATGCGGACATTCGGGGATCCAGGCGTCTCCTCCATCCGGCTCTGCTCTTCACTGCATCCCGGAGTCCCCTCACGTAGGTGGTGTGTGGGGAAGGAGGACACACGGTGGATCTCACAGGAAGTTCTCAAGTGGCAGGCCTGAAAGTGGCCACATCATTTATGCCCACATTCCCTTCACCAGGACTGTCACAAAACCACACCCAGTTTCGAGGGTCTGGTGTAACATTGTGTGCCCAAGATGGGGGGAAGATAGACTTAGGCGAGTGCGTGACCCCGTCTGCCATACTGTGGGCTTCCTGGTGGGCAGAGCACCTCACTGGCTGTGGGAGGACAGGACGGAGCCCTGCAAACAACCTTGCAGTGGTACATTGGACGGATGAACAGGAAATGGAGCTCAGAGGGCCTGCCGAGTCCAGAGGTAGCACAGCAGGAGCAGTAAAGGGTTTTACCATCTTGGCAGATGTTATAAAGCTCCTACTGTGTGTCCTGTTCTGTGCTGGGCTGCCCAGGGGAAGAGATGAGCTCTGACCGAGCAGACTGAGCCACCACTGGGAGCCCACACCCAAGGCCCACTAAGAAAAAAGCAAAGGTGCAGTAGGAGCTGCCGCTTTATTAGCAGCTTTGAGTTGTAATATAATTTTTTTAAGTCTCTATGCTTTAGTATTCTTTAATATTTGTAAAAATAATTGTCTAAAAAATGTTGCCTCCTAAAAGCAGCAAAAGCTTTCCCACATCCCAGGTGAGGAAGAGCTGTTGTACCCATTCCCCATCACCTAACAGCTTGACGCCAAGTTACCCTGGACGGTGAGCTGTTGTGCCAGGCTTCTGAGCCTTTGCACATTCTGTTTCCTTCTTCTAGAATGCTTTTCCCCTCCTAAGCCCCTTGGCAAATTCTCATGTGTCCATCCAGGTTCCTCCCACGTGTGACCTGGGCTGTGAGAGGCAGTGATCCTCTAGGTCCCTATCCTTGTCCGTCCTGAGTTACAGCCTCTCTGCCTTGTCTTCTGAGCCACGTTCTCTCAAAGGGTGGGCTGTTCTCATCCCTGTCTCTCCTAAAAACAACTGAGGCGTCACAAAATCCAGCCCCCTTGCTTTCCACATTAACTTACCCAGCGCGCTCTGCCAGCTGCTCAAGTGAGCTCTTCAGAGACGAACGTCACACGGCACACCTCTGTGTTTGAAACCCTCTAGTAACTTGTAGTCGCACCTGGAAATGGAAAGAAGACCCTGAGCACCACCTCCGAGGGCCTCTGCTCTCCAGCCCTGCCTTCGCCCACTCCGCTTCCCTCTTCGCCCCTTTATTGCCCTTCCTGGAAAACCTCTCCCCACCTGGGGGCCCTTGCAGGACGGGGGCAGCAGCACCGGCCTCTGCCCGCTAGATGCCAGTAGCACCTTGCCTCAGCCGTGACAACCAGGAACGTCTCCAGACATTGCCAGACGTCCCCTGGGAGGCAAAGTCACTGAGCACCACTGACCTGACACCTACATGTCTTTCAGATCTTTGTCCAGATGCCGCTTCTTTGGGAAGGCCACCTCGATGCCCCCAAATTAAGCAGGCTTCCCTGTCACATACTCTCACAGGACCCTTCACGCTGCTTGGCACAGTTGTATGTTTGTTTGCATGATTATTCAAATAAAACTTGTCCCTCCCACTTAACCAAAGGCAAGAGGGAGCGCTTTGTAGACTGTTATGTTCCCAGGTCCCACACGGTTCCTGACACACAATAGGTGCTGAATCAACAGTTATTGAACGAATGTTGGCACATAGTAATATTGGCAAACATTGCTATGGCCGTTTCTACGTTCCAGGCAACATTCTCAGCCTTTTGCAGATTCCAATTCATTATTTCCCATGACTACCCCACAAAGTAGTAGATATTGTTATGATTAACCTTTTACAAATGGGAGGAATGAGGCACAGAGAGGTTAGGTAACTTGCCCAAGGTCACACAGCTGGGGGTACGTGGCAGAGAAAAGATTTGAACCCAGGCAGTCTGGCTCAAGAGTCCTCACCCTTAACCGTTATTTATTTAGTATGTATTTTTTATATGTGCCTGGGGATACATCAGGGAACAAAAGCTACACAGCCCTAGATTTCATATATCCAGGTCCAGAAAGGCAGCTTTGTTTACAGGTGTGGACACTCAGGCACAGAGACACTCAGACGCCGACCAAGGTCACACAGCCAATTGGGAGCAGAGCACCTCTCCTTATTCCAGGCTTTACGTGCTTCCTACTATGGGGTAGGGACACTTTGACAATTTAACCAGTCAATTACAATAATATTTTTCTCTCCAAATGTTTAAAAGAAAAAAAAGTTGGTTTGCTGAGGTATAATCATGGCTCAGAGGCCAAGCTGACATTAGTTATTAATTAGGCCATTATGCATTCCACAGTGATAATTGCTTTGCGGCGGAGTCACCAAGCATGAAACGGACCCGGCACAGAAATGCAATCTATCAATCTGAGAGTCGCAGCCCAGTCGCGTTCTCTCACCTTGAGTCGGGTGTACGGCTTAGCAGGAAACAAAAAGAAATTAATGATACATCAGTAGGCAGTAGCGAGCTGGACCCTCCGTGGGTCGTGGCCCCGGGAGGATGTCGTGCATGGGCGCAGGGACAGCGTTTAAGCAGAGTTCATCGGCGAACGTGGCCATTCCTCTTTGATCTCCCAGCCGGTGGAAATCTTTTCATCTCCTTCCTTTTTTCCCAGCTTGTTATTTAGAGGAAGAAGAAAAAGCCGTTTCTCTTCCATCTGTGTGTCTCGCCTGTTGCTTTTTGCAATGAGTGGGTGGGGGGAACGGCACCTGCCGGGGCTGCCCAGGCCGTGGGGAGCGAGCGCGGCACCTCCGCCTGCCTGTCTCCATCTGGTTCTATCCCTGGCCCTGGTGGGGCAGGGAAGGAGACCCCACCCCCACCCTGAGCATCGTCCTGGGGGCCTCTGCATGGGAGGTGTCCATGTCGAGGACAGCTGGAGGACAGTCTAAGGAAAAATCGCTGGGATGCAAGAAACAGAAATGCAGCCAAGTGAGCTTATGTGAACGGAAACGATTACAATATTAGCTGTGGTATTCATGGGGCATCTACCGTATGTCAGAGGCACAGACTGTACGATTCAGGCCTCAGAGCAGTCGTGTGAGGGAAGGATCGATATTTTCCCCATTTTACAGATGAAGAAACAGGCTTATCGAGGTGAGGGGACTTGCCCAAGGTGCCCCAGCTAGCAGAGCTGGGATTTGAACCCAAGCTCACGAGCACAGCATTCTCTTGCGGCTGCGTGAGAGGCTGGAGAAAGCACAGCTGGGCGCTTTCCAGTGGCTGCGGGCAGGGTGCTGCCTCGGTACAAATGTGGCCTCTGTGGCCCATCTCGGGGCAGAAGGGAGGTCACAGCCCAGCCAGCAACTGGGCCATCACCCTTACCTGCCCTCACGTCGGTCTTGTCTGCCTAGCATAGAAGCGTCTCAAAACTGCGTGTGAACGCCTCGGATGCAGTCCATTCTCCCCACAGCCGCCGCCTCTTGTCATATCCTTCACTTGGTGCTTCACCTACTGGAAGGTTCCTGATGGTATTTAGGGTTTTGCTCCTGGGAGGAATGGTGGCGTGATTCTCAGCAAGCAGATTTGGTAGACAGTCGTCTATCTCAGGGTCTAAAAGGCCTGAAGGTGTGCAGATATCAGTCAGCCCCGCGCTAGTGGTTGGGCAGAGATGCCACCAGCGTGTGGCCACTCAGAAGGCTAGTCAAGAGGGCCCTGTCTGACCCATTTTGTGTTGCTGTAACAGAACACCTGAGGCCGGGTAGTTTATAAGGAGAAGAGGCTTATTTGGCTCACAATTCTGATGGCTGGAAAATTCAAGATCGGGAAGCTGCATCTGGTGAGGGCCTCCCAGGCTGCCTGCACTCGGGCTGGAAGGCGGGAGGGGAGCGGGCGTGTGCAGAGATCACGTGGCGAGAGAGGAACGGAGAAAGCCAGACTTTTTAGCAACCCGCTTTGGTGGGACCTAATCTATTCCCAAGGGATTGAGAACTCACCCAGCCTGGAGGGAGGGTGCTAATCGATTCATGAGAGATCTGTCCTCATGACCCAGATGCCTCCCGCTAGGCCCCGCCTCCCCATACCGCCACATTGGGTATCGAATTTCAACATGCGAGTTCGGTGGGGACAAGCCATATCCAAACCACAGCAGGGCCCGGTAGTCTGTATTTCGCCCAGAAGTGAAGATAAATACACGCTGCTGAGAATGGGCTGCTTCCAGTTCTTGCCCAGGAGAACCAAGTTCTAACGCCAGCTTGTTTCATTCTTCCACGTGCTTTGCCTACACCAAGACTTTACACCCCCACATTCTCCGTGGAAGGGGAGCGCAAACCAAGGAGCCCTGTTTCAGCGGCTGAGAATTCATTTCCTGTCCAAATAAGATGGCAGCCGAGCCTGGACGTGGACTTCTCCTGTTGGCCCTGTGCCATGGCTCATCCGGTCCACGGTCCTGTCTCCGGCCAGGCCCCGAGGGGCAGTTGGAGCAGTCTGCTGCTTCTGTGGTGTTGGTCACCAAAATTTGAGCTGGCCAGCATCCCTGGACCACCCTTTCTAGTTGAGCCGTCGCCCTGACAGTATGACACCCTAGGAATCTCAGCCTTCAGCTACACAGCCTCTGAGGAAGTTGGTCTCGTGAGCTATTCTTACGGTGTGAAGAAGGGCTTACATGTCTTTCTCCTTAACTTTCCTCTCTCAGGGTACAAGGTGGACTGATATTTGGAAAAGTAGTAAAAAGACCCATCCTTGCTTTCTTTGCTTGATGGGAGCAGACATAATCATTCATCATTTCCACAAGTATTCACTGGGCTTCTGCTACATGCCACATGCTGTTCTAAGCAGTGAACAAAACATTCTAGCAATGTCTGACAAATGGATAACAGTATCACCTGCTGTTTTTTAAGGACCTAATCACTTTTGTTGTTGTCGTCATTGTTTTAGAGACAGGGCCTCACTCTTTTTGCCCAGGCTGGAGAGCAGTGGTGCAGTCAGAGCTCACTGCAGCCTTGAACTCCTGGGATCAAGTGATCCTCCTGCCTCAGCCTCCCGAGTGGCTAGGACTACAGGTGTGCACCACCATTCCTGGCTAATTTTTTTTAAATTTTGTAAACACAGGATCTTGCTGTGTTCCCCAGGTTGGTTTAGAACTCCCGGGCTCAGGTGATCCTCCTTGACCCAGAGTAGCTGGGGTTACAGGTGTGAGTCACTGCACCCAGCTAATTTTTTAAAGTTTTTTCGTACAGATGGGGGTCTTACTCTCTCACCCAGGCTGAGGACCTAAGCTCACTTTGCCAGTGGGCTGGGCTCCATTCATTCATTGTCCCATCTAACCCTGGCCTAATACAGTGCTGTTATTATCCCCGTTTTACAGAGGAAAGTATGACTTACAAAGGTTGAGTGACTTTCCTAAGTCACGATAGCAAGTAAGTGATGGAGCTGAATCCAGTCGATAACCTTCTAGACCAGGGATTGGCACATTATAGCCCATGAGCCAATTCCAGCTCACAGCCTTCTTTTATAGATAAAGTTTTATTGGAACACAGCCATGCCAATTCATTTACATACTGCCTACCACTGCTTTCACCCCAGGGCAGAGCTGAATAGTTGCAGCAGAGACCATAAGGCCCAAAAAGCTGGATAAATTTACCCTCTGGCCTTTTACAGAAAAAGGTTGCTGATCCCAGATCTAGATTAGACTTGTAAATTCCATGTGGTCAAATTTGACTAAGAGCATGTGTGTCTTCCTACAATCATTTCTTCTTCCTTTATTTCTTTTACTCTTTGTTATGGAAAACAAACATGAAAGTAAAGAGAATCAGATAATAAGTGAGCCACATGGATCCAGTTTCAGCAACTACTCGCACACGGCCGCTCTCCTCTCGTGTCCCTGGATTATTTTGGAGCAAATTCAAGTCATTGTATTATCTCATCTGTGAATATTTTAGTGTATATCTCTTAAAAAACAATAAGGAATCTCTTTTTAAACATAACCAAAAGATCATTATCTTACCTAAAACAATTTTAACAGTGGTGTCTTAATATCATCAAATATCTGGGCAGTGTTTCTGGGTAGCTCCCCGTTTTTTAAAATAGTTTTTTGTCCGTATCAGGACTCAGACAAGGTCCACACATTGTGGTTGGTTGCTGTGTCTCTTAAATGGGGTGACCAACTGTCGCAGCGTGGCTCCGGACTGAGGGGCTTCCTGGGATGCAGAACTTTCCATTTTGAAACTGGGAAGGTCTTTAAGGTGCAAAAATTTCCGTGCTAAACAGGCAAACTGGGACAAGTTGGTCACGCTGTCTTCTACTCTGTAAGCTCCCTCTCCATCCCTTCCTGTGTTTGCACGCGTGTGCACGTGTGTGTGTGTGTGTGTGTGTGTGTGTCCTGCTATTTATATGTGGGAGTGACTGGGGCATTTTTCCTAAGACTTTTGCCTGGCTGTAGCTGATTGGCCCAGGGGCCAACACTGGTCTCAAGCTAAGCCAATGATATTCATTATCCAAGGAGTCTGAATTTGGAACTGGTTGGTTGACACATCTGGGTTATTAGCTTGGGTGCTGTGGGGTGAGCCTGGGGACTGAGGTGGCCATGGTGGGGCACCTTCCACCCAGGAAGTACATGATGCTGTCAAGAAAGCCGGCTCAAGAGAGGGCAGGAGGAGGGACCTCGCCCCTTGTGGGGGAAGTGCCCATCTTGGTTCTGGACTATTCTGGTTGCTTGTCCCACCCTCTGGGGAGCCCAGCTGTGCTTTCTCCAGCTTCTCACACAGCAGCAAGAGAATGCTGTGCTCGTGAGCTTGGGTTCAAATCCCAGCTTCACCACTAGCTGTGGGACCTTGGGCCAGTCCCCTCACCTCTAGCTGAGATTTTGCTGATTGTATCCTGGTCATGTCATTTAACTTCTTCCTCTGTGCCCTGTATCTGCTCTGCATGGGCAGTTGAATCTTGAGGCGTGGTCAGATTCAGGTTCAGTGTTCTCAGCAAATGTACTTTCAGGTGGTGCTGGGTGTTCCCCCCATCGGGGTACCCAGTGTACTGCCCAGACAGTTCCAAGGTAGGGGCAGAGGTCAACTCGAGGCAAAGACTGGCCTAATCAATGACAAGCAGGTTGTGGCCACCTGGGGACGCCTACATCCCCTCCCCCAGCACGTTGGGAAACCTCATCCCACGTCCTGGGATAGTTAACATTCATCATTAATAACGAAAGCGGAAACTAGGAGATTTCATAGTTGTGCGAGGTAATTAAATTATTTCACAAATCTGCTCACACTTGATTATTTCCACGTTTCCCACCAAACATGCCTCTCCCTCATTTGCTGCCATCCTGGGCTCTCAGCTGGGTCATTGTGGGGGCTTCACAAGGCCTGCCTGTCTTCGAGAAACAGCAAAAGAGATGGGGTTCCCCATCCAAGCCCCCTCTTCTGCTAAACGGAAGCACCTTCTCCCAACAGAGCAAAGAGAATACAGCAGCATTTGCGTTTCCAACCCAGGCTGGACTGGGTTTGCTGCTTCTCCCCCTATAAATCATGTTGCTTCCAAGTTTTGTGTATGGGGTGGTGGGCAGGCGAGAAGGGGAACAGAAAAATTGCTTCATTAAATTGACGCCAATAGTGCTCCTGGCAAGGAGAGAATGAGAGAAAGTGGGGAGCATTGGAACTAATGGTTTGCCTGACATTTTGTATCAAGTGCTAGGGGACGACCGGGTAGAAGGAAAGGAGCTGGCTCTGCCCCACCCCAGGGCCTTTTGTTTGGGTCCAGGTCCCTGGTGGGGGTCCCGGAGGAGTGGGGCCAGGGTGACGTTTTGTCCCCTAAAGCAGAGATGCAACATCAGATACCTGCGAGGGCCCGGCAGGTAAGCAAACCGAGCAGTGCAGGCGCAGGTGAGACAATGGACTGGGAACTCTGTGTGCCACCTAAAGGACTGAATGGCCGGTACCCGGCTCAGGCAGATCACAGACATTTTGCTGTGCATCTTGCAGTGCACTTCAGGGGTAGAGAGCACAGACTTTTTAGCCAAGCTGCCTGTCTCCAAATCCTTGCTCTGCCCACTTTCCTAGCTGTGTGACCTTGGGCAACTCTTGACCTTTCCTGTGCAACCCTTGACCTTTCAGTTTATTCATCTGGGAAGCAGAGATGATAACTGCACCTACCAGTGATGTGCTGGAGAGGCTTATATGGCGAAATCCACCATAGGGGGAGTGTTTACACCACAGAAATTGGCAGACACTACAAATCAGGGCCTTTTTTTTCCCCAGCAGATGGGTAGTTGTTAAACCTTTACCAGCACATTGCTGCACCTACCTCACAAGGCTTCCATGAGGATTTTAGACTCGGTGCGTGTAAAGCGTTCAGAACGGTGTTGGCACACTTTAAGCACCTGGTATTCACTGCTGTTCCTCCTCTTGTTGCCAGTGTTATTGCCATGTCAGAACACAGGCCCACTGTGGCCACGTTCCCAGTTCTTCCAGAGAAGCTAGAAATCTCAAATTTTGTGTAAAATCTCCTGGTTTTTAAATATTAACTAATGTCAAACTTTTTAAAAATATTTTTGGAGATAAGGTCTTGCTCTGTCACCCAGGCTACAGTGCAGTGGCGTCATCATAGCTCACTGTAACCTCAATCTCCCAGGCTCAAGCAATCCTCCCATGTGAGCCCCCAGAGTAGCTGGGGATAAAGGTGCACACCACCATGTCCAGCTAATTTTTTAGTTTTTTATAGAATTTTTTAGTTTTTTGTAGTTTAGTTTTTAGTTTTCTGTCTCACTGTGTTGCCCAGGCTGGTCTCAAACTCCTGGCCTCAAGTGATCCTCCCATCTCAGCCTCTCAAAGTGCTGGGATCACAGGTGTCAGCCACTGTGCCAGACCCTGATTTTTAAGTAAATATTGGCTGATATCAAGTATTTTTTAAACCTGAACAAAACAAAGTACATGTGGGATTTGGACCATGGGCCCCACGTTTGCAGTCTTGGGCATAAAAGGATGGGCTCTGAGTGCTGCCTGACTGCACTGAGCCTGTCCTCACCTCCCGCCTTCGACACACCACCCGCTCCCCGCCTCTGTGGATCAACAGCCCGCCTGTCCTGAGGGAGCCAGGGCCACTGCTAGAGGGCTAGAGGCCCTTCCCTAGCTCTGCCCTGCAGATAAATCGCCCCACCCCGCCTTCCTCCTCAAAGTGCCACTTCCTTCTGCCCTCTTGCGTGCTCTGACTCTAGGACTTGAGGGCTGAGGCGAGGTTTTATTCCTCTCGGCATAGGCCTATATACATTGAAAATCAGAATGACAGTAATGATAAAATCAGCATCTATTAAGCATCGCCTGTTTGCCACGCTGTGCGCTAAGCACTTGTTATACATCGTCACCTGAATCCTGGTAATCTCAGATACGGAAACAGCCACAGAGAAGGCAAGTGGCTGCTCAAGGCCACAAAGAAGGTGGGAGTGACTGGGAATCAAAGCCAGGCCCTCAGCACTGAAGCCCACTCCCGAGAGCTGACTCCGCGGCGAGAACTGGAGCCGGAGAGTGAGAGGCAGGAAGGCCCGGCCCGGCAGAGAGCAGAAGGTCCCGGCTGCGCCACGGACAGGGGCGCCCAAGCTTCCAGCTGAGGCTCCCACAGGCTGTCTCCAACTGCACTCCACAGAGACATCCGGAAAGGACGCTGCTATATTTAAAAGCCTGGGCTGGGTGGCACTTCTGTGACATTTGGGTAGCCGCCTCTCCATAAAGGGCACACATGTTCCTTTGCTTCACTCTTCTGGGCTGGCATTTTGGAGAATTTGCCAGGATCACGGCGAGAGGGGAGACTGCTACCGCCTGGGACCCCCATGGGGTCCCACCACTGCGCATGGCTGAGAGAGCGCAGGGCAGTGAGAGCTCAGAGGCCAGCTCAGGGGGCAGCAGGTGGCACTGGGGCCTGGCGTGCAGGCCCTGGACAGGCCCCAGGTCTCAGAGGGCACTTGTTGCGGGGGGCAGGCTGGGGTGGTTCTTGGCATCACGACCCCCTACTCACACTCTGGCCATTTGGCTCCAACCCTCACAACTGCCACCTCTCCATGTTCCCCCTGCATGGTGCCAACTTCTCACACCCCCTCATCACCCTTTGGCCAGAAAGTCCAAGAACCGTCTTTGGCTTGGCCAACCTTACCCCATATTGGACAGTGAGCAAAGTGTATCTTTTAACTGCTGGTGTTTTCACACCCCAGCTGGGCCCTGATGTCCCTGCCCTCTGGGACAGGCACTTTTTCATCCATCCACCCTTCGCGCGCTCACTGAGTGCTGGCTGGGCTCTGCGCACCGCTGTCCCCTCGTCTAGCAGGGAAGGCGCGGCTGGCTCTGGAGGCTCAGGACTCGCCCACAGCTGCGCAGCCGGGGATCGGCTTGCAGATCTCAGCCACTCAGACCCAGCTCCAAAGCCCATGTTCTTCCCAGCCCTTTCTTGAAGCCACAGGCCTTTATTAAGCCCCAGCTGTATACGTTCCCCGTGCTGTCTACTCACCCGTCTCACCAGATCCCTCCTCGCCCAGTGCCCCACCAGAGCACAGGGAACGCCGAGCTCTGCTGGCTCTTTGTCCGCGAGTTCCTCACCACCCAGGAAGGTACAGGTTCATCCGGGAGCCGTAAGTGGCCCTTTTTCTCCGAGCCCAGGTGGGAGTTGAGTTGGAAGGGCCTAAGCTGCCCGTATGCAGGGTTGGGGCCCTCCTGGAGGTTTTGTTGCAGTTTGGAAAGGCAGTTTGCCAGCCACGGGGGGTGGGGGGACTGCCTGGAAGCAGAAGTAGGGCCAGGATGGGACCTCCTGCTCCTGTCACTGCCTTTTTGTCACCCGGCTGTGAAATCACTCTTTGAAGACATGGGGGAGGGGCTGGTGGGCCTCAAGAATTGGGGGGGCGCACAAAGCAGGGAGAAATGGGGTGTTGGTCTAGGCCAGGGAGAATTGCTAATGCTTACGGAACCCAGGCAGGCCCACACCCGCACTGCAGGTGCCTGGGGGGCCTCGAGGGAAACGCAGACCCTCGGCCTGTCCCAACAGACGGCTGACACCCGGCTCCAGGTGGCCGATGTCGGTGGAAACATGAGCCCAGGGTGGCCAGATCCTTTAATTTCCCAAGAGGAGCCAGCAATTTGGCACTGTTCTGGTTTTTAAATACTGGCTCAATATATATGCACATATTTTCATGCTCATAGTACTTTATGGAGATATAATTTACATACAGTAAAATGTGCAAATCTTAAGTGTATAACTTGATGAATTTTGACAGCTCAAATATTTTTAAAACACTGGAGGGTCCAAGAAAATATGTCCATGGGGTGCATCTGGCCCTGGACCCTAGTCTAGCATGCCACGTGACCCATATGAGCTAAGTAGGACGCACACGAGCTTGCGCGACAGTATCCCATGGGGAAGGGGACGGGCTTTGGCGCGAACCTAGTGACGGTGTATAATCTCGTCACTCTCACAGCTAAGGGCACAGGCTCCGAAGCCCAGGAGGTGAATCCTAGCTCTGCCACTTGCTGTGTGCCTTTGCACAAGTTACTTTACCCCTCCGAAGTCTTGCTTTCCCCATCTGTAAAATGGGAAGATGATGATACTGACCTCACAGTGCTGTTCTATGGTTGGATTTGGATTAAATGAGTTCACGTGAGAAGCACTTAGAACAGTGCCTGGCGTGTGGTAACTGCTGTGTATGTGTTCACGGTTGCCTTTTTTTTATTATTAATAGACCCTATTGTTTAGAGCAGTTTTAGGTTTAGAGCGAATTTGAGCAGAAGGTACAGCAAGTTGCTATGTATTCCCTCTCCCCCCACCCCATTTTCCCTATTGACATATTATTCACTAAAATCCACACTTTACGAAGGGGTCACTCTTTGTGTTGCATGGTTCTATGGCCTGTTTGTCAAATGCGTGATGTCGTGTGCCCACTGTCACAGTAGCATACAGAACGGTGGCACTGCCATCAGGAATCTTTGTTAGTCTTCACGGCTGCTGGGCTTATTACTTCTGGTGGGCAGGTGGAAGCCCACCGCTTTCTCTCCCTCTCAGGGAAGCACACACAGCACATTTAGGTGAGAGAAGGGGATATTTTAGGAGTGAACTTGAGTCTCTTCTGATTTACCCAAAGCGGAAGCCACTCGCCATGTCGCGTGGTGGGGTCGCACAAGTTCCAGCCCCAAGTTTCCCTGCCACACAGCTGGCTGAGTCCACAGACCACCCGCCCCCTCCTGTGTGACTTGGAGTCGCCTTCTCAGCCTCTCTGGGCCTCTAGAGCAAGAACCATCCTCCTGCCCAGGGCTGCCCCTGGGAGAGTTTGGAAGCTCAGATGTGCTAATTCCTGTAAAAGGTCTTTGTAAGCTATAAAAAGCTCTAGATTAAAATTGGAAGGTATTATGATTATAATCAGTAACGCAGAAAAACTGAGCTGTTGGGAAGCAAGCCTGGCCTTCAGAGGCTGAGCCTGGGGAAGGCAGCCTAGTCGGTTGCACGCAGGGGCCCCGTGGCCGTCGTCCGGGGCTCGTCCCTCTGGGAGGAGGTAGCTGGACAGTCAGACGCCCAGCTGGAGCCTGCCTTTGGCCAGAACGGCAAGGTCGGACCTGGAGCACCCACTCTGGGGTGCTGCTGGGCATGTAGGCTGCCGGCACAGGCGAACCAGCACGGAGCCATGTTTGCGTCGGCAGCTCCCAAAAAGAGAAAATTGGACATAGAAGCTTCCCAACATCTGTGAAAATGAATCTCAATTGTCTAGCTTCATATACTGGCCCCACCCCGGGCAGGGCAGGAAGCATAACTTCTGTCCTGCCCTTGTCAAAGAATTGATACTGTTGCTTTTTGGCCCATTTTATGAGCATATCGTTCATTTTTTTTGTTTTTAATACCCCAAAGCAAAATTTATTTGTAAGACACGAAAGAAAGCCTCCTGTCCCTTTTATGCCATGAGCCCTCGGAAGAGAAGTGAAATTGTGTGTTCGCTGCTAAAAAAAGCCCCAGCTTATACAATTTTAACAATAGAAAAATGATCTTTGTGCTTCGGTGCGTGGATGCTTAGAGGAAAACAGGCAGTCTGTTCAGGTGGCTGGTGAATTACAAATGAGTGGTTCGCCTTTGTTTTGAGTGACAAGCAATTTAAATGCAATCTTATGTGGAGGCCTGGAAATTTTTTTCCCCAGAAGAGAAGAGAGAACCAGAGGAAAAGGAAAAAAAAGGAAAAAAAGCTTCCTTTTGAACTAAGAGATTATATTAGTTGCCACTGAGCAGAGGTGAGAAGTTAGAACTTCGTTTGATAATTATAAAATCAGTAGTTTGTGATTGGACATAATTGGTGATTATACTGTTGCTAATAGCAGGCCTGCCAGCCCTCGCTTGTGGGACATTTCATTTTGCGCTGCTTCCAAGCCGTGGAAGCTGGCCTGGCACAGAGCAGCGCTCACACTGTCTCCGGGAGCCTGGCACAAATGCATTTGGGGGCCTGTATTATGTCGGATAAAAAGTGTTCTTAATGCCGACATTTGAAAACACTTTGCTCTGTGCCTTATTTTTAGCCTGGGAATAATTACAAATATTAGAATAAAATCGTATAGTGTTTCTCTCTCCGCAGACCCGCCTCTCTGTCAGAGCCCGGGGGAGTGGGCTTAGCCTCCTGCTGTCCTCGTTAAAATCCTGGGAGTAGGGGGAGGCTTCATGCGCGGGCAGGGGCGTGCCTGTCTGTCTGTCTTCCTGGGTGAATTAGAATCGGCACAGGATCGAGGCTGAGTCAGAAGGAGCCTGAAGCCTGTAGCCCGGCACCTTCACTTTACGGACGGGGAAACTGAGCCTCAGAAAGGGGGAGCGACCGCCCAAGATGCACAGGGATGCGCCCAGGTTCACGCTTCTCTGTCCTGCCCTGCCTGCCATTGGCTCCTCTGCCTTCCGCGAGCTCCCCCGCCCTGCACGCCCCAGAGGGAGGACCAGATCCGGCATTAAGGACACCCCGTCCCCTCCGTGCCCAGCTGATTCCTAGTGTGCTCCCCAGATTTCACTTCCTCCACTGCTCAGCGGTGCTGATTCCGAGACCCTCTGAGCACCACCTCCTCTCACCAGCCTCTGTGTCTTGCAGAATTCCTGCCACATCAGATCCCCCACCCCGTCTCTCAGGACCACCACGCCCCACCCTCCCCAGAGCCCAGGACCCAGTGGTACAGGGCAGCTGTTCTCAAAGTGTGTTCCACAGAACCCTCGATTCCAGGTTCATTGCCTGAAGAAAAACGTTCTGTGTCCAAATGCATTTGGGAAAACGCTGGGTTAAACCAAACTGAAGAGGACTTTTTCCTGCGGATCTTGTCAGCGCATCCGATGTGCCCGTATGTTGTGTCCATGTCCGCGGAGAAAGGGTGTGCAGGCTCGATCACCGTAGCGCTTTGAGAAGCAGTTTTCCAGTTCCAGTCTGGGCCCTGCGTGAGGGCGTCTTTGTGCCAACACCAGCTCTGCCACTGACTCGTTCTCTCATCTTGGCCAAGCAACTTAGCTTCCCCGAACCTCAGTTTCTTCCTCTGCAGAATGGGGCAGTGACGGCGCTCACAGCCTAGCAGTATGGGGGATTCCAAAGACAAAGCACTGAGCGCAGAATCAGGCTTCGGCTTCCAGAAGCTGCAACATTCCTTGTGAAGGACTTGGCACAGAGCGGTTCTCAACAGCCAGTAGAGTCACTGCCACCTCAGACAGCTCGTGGGAGCTCAGCCGGGGTGGTGGAGCAAGGGGGCGGGGGGATCCCAAAGTTCCTGTTTTTAACCACCTGGCAGACAAAAGCTAGGTGGCCGGGACGGGCTTCGCTTCTCCTCTGGCTGCGACTCTACACCTGTTATGTTCATCCATGGGGGACCAAACACACTGTCACCCCTTATATCACAGCGGGCCGTGTAAATGCTGCATGCTCCCTCAGACGCTGAGCTGTTTCTGATGGTGACCTTCTTGAGGGTGTCTGTAGCTGGCCACCGCCACCGCCGCCTCCTCCTTCCCTGGATGGCCTTCAGAGATCTTCCGGTTACGACCCAAATCTGTCGTTCTGGACACTTTTCTGCCGCCCTTCTGCGTGTAAGGCACAGCCATGAGGCAGGAACACATGGCCTTTTATTGAACATGGCCTTTTCTTTATGCCAGGCTCACCTGTTCTGGGCACATGGGTGAAATGCAGCAGGGTTGCAGCACTGGGGGCAGACATCCTGTGGGGTTAGAAGAAGAAACATCTGATTTATGAGAAAGTTTTGTCAGCTTCCACGGGGCTCTTTGCTACATGTTATCTCATCCTGCCCCAACAGCTTCATAGGCAGGTGCAGATTACTCTTCCCACTTGATGGATGAGCAAACTGAGGCCAAACTGAACAAACTGATGCTTAGTGACATTACGGCCAGTACCAGTCAGGCTCTGACGCCATCAGGAATTTAAGGCTTTCTATACACCAGGGTCGTTGCTCTGAAACAGGACTGAACGAGGCAGGACATCGAAACAGCTCCTGTCTTTGAGAGTCGTGTTTACTTTGGGAAGCCCTAAACATGAACTGATTCACACTGAGTGCCATTCCAGGATGCTTTTTGATCTCTGCTTTTGAAAATATTGTCCAGCCATTAGATGAACCCCTAAAGCAGGGGTCACCAAACTTTTTCTGTAAGAGGCCAAATAGTAAACATTTTTAGCTCTGCAGACCACAGGGTTTCTGTCACAGCTACACAACTGTGCCCTTGTAGAGTGAAAGCAGCCACAGACAATAAAAAAACAGAACAGCTGTGGCTGTGTTCCAGTAAAACTTTATTTGCACAAACAGATGAAGGGCCGTAGTTTTAGCAACCCTCAAACAATCAGATCATCATTGCCCAGTAGAAATAGAATACAAACCACACATGTAATTTAAAATTTTCTGGTAGCAACATTTTAAAAAGTAAGAAGCAGGTAAATTTAATTTTAATAATATCTTTTAATTAACTTGGCAATAATATTATTTCAACATGTAATCAATATTAAAAAATATTTGGATATTTTACATTCCTTTTTCATTCTAAGACTTCGAAATCTGTATCTTACAGCTCATCTCAGCTGAGAATAGTCACATCTCAAGTGCTCAGTGGCACAGAGGCTGGTGGCTGCCATCTGAGACAGCTCAGCTCAGTGGGGAAAACCGACATTGCAAGGAGACAGTCTCAGGGAGAAATGATACACCATCGCAAACCGATGAGTGCCGTGTAGGGAACGTAGGGAGTGCTGTGGGCGGGGATGGGAAAATATTAAAGAAATCTTCTGGCACTTTCTCCCACCCCTGCTTCGAGGTCCTTTTTAGAAGTCCGTGCCTACCCAAACCCCAGCCACCACTCCTGCTCAGCACGGGCAGCTGTAGAATGGAGCACTCAGCCCTTGCTCCAGCTCATCTTTGATCATTGTCCGTCCCGGGATCGAGAGATGAATTGCTTTTGTTTCTCGTGAGTTTCCTGGGCGCCGGGTTGCCAGCGCCGCAGCCTCTAACCTAGTGCAGCCGTAGACGACTTTTGAGGCGGCGGCGGCGTCCGCGTGGGGTCTGAGTGGCCGGCTGCACTGTCTGGGATGGTTTTTCTATCCAGGGGGTCGGCATCTGGATTCAGAACAGCAATTTGAGTCCCCAGACCTGGTCTGAATCCTGGCCCTGCCATTTACTAACTGGGGGACCTTGGGCAAGTGGATTAACCTCACTGAGCCTCAGTTTCCTCATCTGTGCTATGGGGATAAGGGCAGCGGCAATTCAGTGGTCGGTGTGTCTGTGGAAATAGATGATCACGAATAGAGCATCTGGCACGTGGAGAACGTTCAGTGTTATGTCGTCGTTATTATTATCATTAGCCCATCGGGGATACCCCCAAACGGAACAAACTGCCCCCTCCTCACTGGAGCCTCCGGCATTTGCACCTCCTCCCGTGCAGTGCTTCCTCCTGGGTGTAGCCGTGTCTCCCACTCAGCTGCAAGTGCCCAGAGCAGGAGCGGCGTCTTGTCCATCTCAGCAAGAATAAAAATCTCTCTACTTGCCTGTGTGGTAATTTTCCCTTTCCCTCGATTCTAGAACATTCTTTCTGCCCTCCCCCCACCAGCTTGTACTTCTTGGGGCGATAATTCTTAATGTTCCACCACCAAACTGGGTCAGCCTCCCCCCACTTCCACGCCCTCAAGGCCCCCCTGTACTTTGTCTTCCAAGCATTCAGCACTTGGAATCAGAGAATCATCTGGGGAACGGGCCTCAATGTCAGCGTCCCCATGGGCCTGCACGTCCCGCAGCGGTGGGGTCCAAGTCTGTGATATTCATGTTGGGTTTCTCAGTCGTCAGTGCTTGGCACTTAGCAGGTGCTCAGGAAATGTTGAGTGAATAAGAGACCATCATCCACTCTGGAAGGTGAGAGACGAGGGACTTTCTTGGGTTAACAATGAGTGAGATTGAGGAGCTTTTATAACTGACTTTTTTACATCACTTGTTCACACGTTCAACATCCACCATACACTTCTCTGCACGTCTCTTAAATAATAAATTCTGTATGGGCCTTGTAAAATCTTTGAACTCTGCTATCTAATAGAAATATAATGTGATCCACAGAAATAACTTTATATTTTCTAGTAGCCACATTAAAAAAAAGTAAAAAGTGATTACATGTTATCACTTTGATATGTAATCAGTATTAAAAAGTTGATGAGCTGTTACACTGTCTTCTACTTAGTCTTTAGAATCTGGTGCGTATCTTACACTCAGCACATCTCGATTTGGACTCTCCACGTTGCTAGCGCTCGGGAGCCGCACGTGGTTCGTGGCGGCCGCATTGAACCAACGTGGTTTTCACATTCTTCCTGCCAAAGCGCACTGCCGTGCGTGGAGAGGGCAGGGCCTTTCTCGGGTAGTCTTTGTGAGACTCCAGACACAAGCACAGCCGAGGTCATCAGCCAGCACCGGGTAGAACCTGTCATGGTCCCAGGCAAAAGAAAGAGACAGGTTATACCTAGAGGTGACGTATCTGTGGGGCCTGATGCGTGCCAGGGGTTATTCAAAGGGCATTATCACACGTGTTAAATCATTCCATTCTCCCAGTACCCCTTTGAGGGAGGTGGTTGTATTATTTTCACCAGTCCACAAATGGGGATATAGAGGCCATGGTTTTAAGTGACTACCTGCCCACGGACACGTAGCTCGTGAGTGGCAGAGCTGGGATTTGAACCCAGGCAGGCTAGCTCCAGGGCCTGTGCCTCAGTTGGCCACCTCTGTGAACAGACTGTCTCAGAAATGGGCTTTGCCGGTGGGGAGTAAAGGAATTATCTAGGTCACAGGTCTTAGAATTGGGGCAACGCACTTGGATTTGATCATTTGGCAAATTATGTTGAGCACCTACTATGTGCCAGCAGTGCTCTCACAGCTCATTTTAAGGAGAGGAATTCAATAACAGACGCTCCCCTCCTCCTCTTCTAGTGACTCCATCAACATTTATCAGAAAAGCCCAGCTCTGATAGAGGTAGACTGACGAGGAAATGCGCTGAGTAGACTCATCATTTAGGACGTTGGTGCCGGGGAGGATAAGGCTCATTCCAGCCCAAAGCGGGACACACAGCCCAGAGCAGCCTTGCAGATGTAGGGATGGTGGCCTGTGGGTGCCAGGAGCTCCCTCCAGACGTGTGAGGCCCAGGATTCTTCCACTGGGACAGGCCACCAAGAGCCACAATCAAGGTGGCTGTGAGGCCAGAGCTCTGAAATTAATATCCTCCCGCAGAGGGATGAGATGGTGCTGAGTTCTAGAAATTCAGCAGCCACCAGGCCTTCGAGAGACGTCCATCCACACGCTGCAGGATGGCATCCGTCTCACCCACGAGCACCTGAGGAAGTCTCATTGGCAGAATGAGAAGGCTCCACGAGCAAGGGAATGACCGCAGGAATGTAGCTCTGTGCCTCTGGGTCATCCTGCCATTCAGTTACTCATCCAGTCAAGAAACATTTATTGAGCACCTTCAGCATGCCAGGAACTGTTTCCCATAACCCTGTTACCCTCCAGTGCTTGTGGAAGCTCTTCGATATCTTACAAGAGCTTCAACAATTTATCCGTAATTTTCAGTGGCAAGTAATAGTCCCCAGATGTGTCTCACTTTCCCCAAAAAACGTGCCATATTTGAACTTCCAGCGCGCCCTTTAATAACAAGAAGAAGAATAGCTGTTCAGAACCCACTGTGGAGCTGGGAGCGGTGGCCCACACCTATAATCCCAGTGCTTTGGGAGGCCGGGGCGAGGGGGTTGCTTGAGCCCAGGAGTTCAAGGCTGCAGTGAGCTGCGATAACCTGAGTGACAGGCTTTTGTCTCTAAATAAATAATAATAATAAAAAAAATTAAACTTGTGTGCTGCCAGGCCCCCGGCTCCATTTAATCCCCAGAGCAGGCCCAGGAGGTAGGTCCTGTTATTTACCAGCACCCCCAGCCCCCGGCATTTTACAGGGGAGGAAACTAAGGATCAGAGAGGAGCAGTGACTTCCCAAGGTCCCACAGCCTAGACACAGTGGAGCTGGGCTTTGAACCCAGATTTCCTAACTCCAGAGCCCACACTTTTAACATTCACTTCGCCCCACTCCCCTCCAGTGTTTGCACACATAGAAAATGATCAGATTTGCTTGCAGACCCAGATGACATGGTTACGCGTGACTCTTTCTCTTGTTTCCAAAGGTGGTGGCCCTTAGTAAGAGAAGTCAGGAGGCGGAGGCCGCTTTTCTGAGTGTTTACAAGCAATTAATTGAAGCACCAGGTAAGAAACTCTTGGGCTCCATAATTGAATAATTAATGACAAGAAACTGCCATTAGGACTGTTACACAGGGCCTTCCGTGCAGTGGGCTCTGGGGATAGGCCTGAACTCCCAGGTGAGACTAGGCTCTCCGTAGATGGGGGCTACATCTGGTGTGACATGTCGCCACGTGGCTCCCTCCATCTTGCAGTGTCAGCCAGGAGCCTGCATTGGGGGACTCCTGGTGAGATATCCCACCTGGACCTCATTGGGGAGTGGGGCATCTTGCCCCTGGAACCCCCATCCCATTGCCACGGAGAACAAAAGGCGCTCTCTGCCAGCAGGTGGCGATGGAGGCAGGCCTGCAAACATTCCCCCAGAATGGCACAGCCAACCTCAAAAACTTAACATTTAGGCCGGGCACGGTGGCTCACGCCTATAATCCTAGCACTCTGGGAGGCCAAGGCAGGAGGATCGCTTGAGGCCAGGAGTTCAAGACCAGCCTGAGCAAGAGTGAGACCCCATCTCTATTAACAATAGAAAAATTAGCTGGGCACAGTGGTGTGCACCTGTAGTCCCAGCTACTGAGGAGGCTGAGGCAGGAGGATCACTTGAGCCCAGGAGCTTGAGGTTGCTGCGAGCTATGATGCTGCTGCACTCTAGCCCCAGCAACAGAGCAAGACACTGCCTCAGGAAAACTTGACATCGAGTGAAACCGAGACCCCAAAGAGCACATACTGTATGATTCCATTTGCTACTCAAAGTGTGGTCCATGGGCCAGCAGCGTGGGCTGCACCTGCAAGCCGGTTAGAAATGCAAGGTCTCAGGCCCCAACCTACACCCACTGATTCAGCCTCTGCATTTTAGCAGCTCCCCGTGGGGGTCTGTGAGCACATTCAAGTTTGAGAAGTGCTGGTCTCATGTAGAAGTTGCATTTGTTCTACACTCTGCATGTTACAAGCCCGCAGGGAACAGGCCCAACCAGTCCCCTTCCTTACAGCATAGAGGGGTGAGCCTGATGCACGAGGTCTCGCAGCCGGGGAGAGATGTGGCTCAGGTCTTGCCGCATTCAACAGATACTTCCAGGGTGTCTGTTCTGTGTGACAAGCTGGCTACACGTGGAAGGCTGTGTTCGTTTCCTAGGGCTGCTGTAACAAACTACCATGACCTTAATGTCTCAAAACAATAGGAATTTATCCCCTCATAGTGCTGGAGGCGCATGTCCAAGGTCAGGGTGTCCCCAGGGCATGTGTGCTCTGAAGTCTCTAGGGGAGGATCCTTCCTTGCCTCTTCCAACTTCTGGTGGCTCCTGGCATCCCTTGGCTTGTGGCCACATCATTCCAGTCTCTGCCTCAGTTGTCACATGGCTCCTCCTCTGTGTCGCTGTTTCCTGTCTCCTGTATGGACATTTCCCGTTGGATTTAGGGCCCACCCGCATAATCCAGACTGATTTTCATCTCAAGATCCTTAACTTGTTTATATCTGTAAAGACACTTTAAATAAAGTCACATTACAGGTCCCAGAGGTTAGAACGTGGAGGTATCCTCTGGGGGGCCAACCTTCAGCCGTACACAGGCGTCTGCTGCCTGGTCCCATGCGCCACCCAGGTCGCGCACTCACAGCAGCACAGCGTGGCTGCCACGTGCCTCTGCTCGGTAGTGAACGTTTTGGCAGCAGGAATGACAGGAGCTGAACAGCACAGCTGTGGGCTCTGTGTTTCCCGTGAGCTCATGGCCCCTTGGCACGAGGCACAGATGGATCATGTGTCTTCAGGCCAAGTCATTAGCACCCTCACTGAGGGCCACACCACGTGCATGGCCAAGAGGCCGAGTGGCACCATTCCTTGCAGCCTTTTTGCTTATATTAGCTCCAGTGTCATCAGTAGTATCTAGAAAAATGCACCCTCTTATTTCCCACCCTTTTCAGTCCTTTGGGTCCCCACCATCTCAGCGACAAAGGACATTGGAAGTTGACCCAGTTACAGACCTTAGAGCTGCCTCCCAGGGGTCCCCACACTGGGCTCCTCCACAGGGCCCCGTAGTACCGCGCCTGTAGCACCAGGGGGCAGCACTGAGTCGGGCTTGCGCTTCCCCCTTACTACTGTGTGACTGTAGATGAATTAAAAAGTCACCTTCCTGGCCGGGCGCTGTGGCTCACGCCTGTAATCCTAGCTCTCTGGGAGGCCGAGGCGGGCGGATTGTTTGAGCTCAGGAGTTCGAAACCAGCCTGAGCAAGAGCGAGACCCCGTCTCTACTAAAAATAGAAAGAAATTAATCGGACAACTAAAAATATATAGAAAAAATTAGCCGGGCATGGTGGCACATGCCTGTAGTCCCAGCTACTCGGGAGGCTGAGGCAGTAGGATCGCTTGAGCCCAGGAGTTTGAGGTTGCTGTGAGCTAGGCTGACACCACGGCACTCTAGCCCGGGCAGCAGAGTGAGACTCTGTCTCAAAAAAAAAAAAAAAAAAAAAAAAACACCTTCCTGAGCTCTCCTCAGTCTCCTCTTCTGTAAATTGGGAATAATATTAGAACCTGCCTCATTTGGTTGTTGAGAGGCTTCAAGGTGAATGGTACACAGTAGGTGCTTACTAAATGTTAGCTACTCTCATTATCTGGCTTCCCTAGGAGATGTGAAATGCTCAAGCCTGGGACTGAGTCATACTAAATTTGTATACCCAGGACCCGGTACACAGTAGGCACCTAATAATTGTTGGATATTAGAAATAAGACTCAGCAACAGAAGCGGGAAGAAGGGTTATTGGAGCAAAACAATTCTTTCTCAGCTAGGGCCCTCTGCTCATTTTAGCTAGCATTTATTGGGTGCCTGCTGTGTGCCTGGCACTTGGGAGACGCTGGGAACCTAGCTGTGAGCCGCAGACACAGACACGCACTCAGCCCTCAGATGCCCGCATTTGGGTGCAAGAAGCAACCAAATCATTGGTCAAATAACCTGTCATTGTGAATGCAGGGGACGTGCTTGGGTGTGGAGGGACAGACAGACAAAGGGAAGCAGCAAGAGGGACTTACTCCCCTGCCCTCTCGGAAATAAGTCTTCATTTTGGGGGTTCGTTATGGGACCCTCATCTTTCTGGAGACAAGGCTGTCAAAACAGTCACAGGGCCAGCCAAGGGCCATGGGAGCGCCCAAGGTTGGTATGGAGCCTTCTGGAAGGTCCATGTGCCCTCTCGCCCCTCTCCCCAAAGCCCAGAGCAGGGAGGTCATCCCGAGCCTGGCGCCGACTCCACCAGTCTAATTTCCCAGCTTCCTCCCCAGGAAGGGAGGGGCGGGGGAGCCGTCCCCAGCTGTCACCGAGCTGGAGAATGAGGAGCCTTAACTGATGGAGACGTACCATACAAACGGCCCCTTTAGGGCCTCTAATTCATTTTCAAGACATTTAAGAATAACAAAATGTTTTAATGATTTCTTAGGGGAATTAGGAAGACATATTTTTGTTCTCATTAAATTTTATCCTCAGATACAAGAACCAAATGTCAGATGTGTTTGGGGCGCTCCGAGCTTCCTTGTTCACTGTCCGCCCCAACCCCCTCCATAAAAATAACACTCCTGGAAAATCTGCCAGGATCTGCTCTGTCCTGTTTTTATATTTCTTGACAGGCAAATTATTTGTCGAAATGCTCCCCCCGCCCCAGAAGCCACACAAGTCCTGATTCAACATTTTTGTTTTGAGTGACTGCTGCCAACACAGATCTTTGGCAGAGAATGCGATATAGCGTGATTGCTCAGCAAGTATTTTGATAAGTGTGCAGCCTGTATGTCTGTAATTACGAAAGAAAACCGTAAATCTTTTGGATATTGTTCACACAGATGTGGCGTGAAGTGAGAAAAAAAGCAGTAAAACGTGTTAAAAGCATAATTAATGTCATTGTTGTGGAGGATGATTTGATTTAAACCTCTCTGACTTCTGTATCGGTGACGGCTGGTTCCTTTATCGCGCGCATAGAGTCACTAGGTACCGACTCAGGCTTCGGAAAGCTAAGTTGGTAACTGAGTGATTAGTTATGTGAAAAAAAATGAAAAAAAAACAAAACAGGAAACGAGCAAGTGAGAGGGCAGGCAGACGAACACTGCTGAGGAGATAAGAAGACAGAGGTGAGTGCCACAAAAGGGTTGGGGTTTTTTTTATTTTACTTGGGTTTTTTAAAATCTGATCCAGGAGATTGCAATCTGGGGCAGGTGTTTCTTCTCTTGGGGGCAAGGGTGGTCAGCAGAGAGAGTGCTTAGGTGCCCAGGCCACAGAGTCAGACACACCTGGGTGGTACTCTCAGCATGGTGTTTTTGTGCTGTGTGACCTTGGCCGGGGCCTTAACCTCTCTGAGCTCTGGTTTATGTTTCTTTAGAGAAAGGATACTAATAGGACCTACTGGTCAGTGGACCTGAGGATTTGATATGCTGTGTACGAAAGCATTTAGCAGGGTTTAATAACCAGCAGCCCCTTGACATGAGCATGTAAGAGTTCCAGGAGTTACAAGCGTCTGCTGTTGATTACACAAGACTCTGTCAGTTGTCAAGGACATCGGGTAAGCAGTGTGGTGTAGGCAGTGGGGTTACTGAATCTGTGGGATAGGAAAATGCTTTACAGCATTTAAGGTTTTTAAATTTGTCTCCTCAATTATAAAAGTGACATATGCACACTGTCAGCTTCAGGAAATACAGAAAATAGAAAGGAAGGGGAAACAACCTACTGGAAAAGCGTTTGGTTGTTTTTCCTTCTGATCTTTTTTCCCTGTGTATTTTTCCAAAACGGTTGCCGACTCTACACGTACCATTTTGAATCCTGCTTCATCCATGTTTCTTCTGTGTGATTACAGATCCTGAGCAACTTTGGTTCATTGTGTCTGACAGTCTCTTGTGTGTTGTCATTTACTGAACCTTCTCCAGCACGGGCAGGGTGCTCAGGAACGCAGAGCTTGTTGGTACTGTGCTGTAGTTCTAGGATGAGGAAGAACACTTGGAAAGAAAAATATATTGTAGCCATGGTATTGACCACAAACCCAGGATCAGTGGGCAGAAAGAAGAATTATTTCTTTTTCTCCTTGTTGATTTTATATTGGACTCCGTTAGTTACTAGTTCACTGAATATCTTTTTCTATGTATGAAACATTCATATTTATTCTGCTGTAAATTACTGGTTTATATATCCTTAGCCCATTTTTCTATCAGAGAGTGGATTATTTTCTTACTGATTTGTAGACACTCTTTGTATATTAGGGATATTAATCTTTGTCCTGGTATACATGTTTCATATCTTCTCCCCTAGTTTGCATTTTGTTTCTTAATTTTGCTGATTATGTCCCTTGTATACGGTACATAGCAGGGTTCCAAAAAATATTTGCAGAAAGTAGGGAATCTTAGCAAACTTTTGCTTTATACCTTCTAAATTTCATGTCCCTATTTTAAAACACCTTTCTCACCTCAAGGGTATGATTTGTTTTTAGTACTTTTGTGATCTTAATTTTAAAAAATTTAAATCTTTGAACATCTGAAATAGGTTGATGGAAGCAGTGAGGGAGGTTAAGTATCTAGCTTTGTTTATTGTCCCAAATGACTAGTTCTAGCGCCATCTAGTGGGTAAGTCACCTTCACAGATACGGGAAATAGAGATTTTCATATAATGGGAAACTGTTGTCTCTAAGGTGTTGCCCTCACTTCCTCCTCCTCTCCCTTGCCCTCCTCCACGCCTAGGCCTCTCTCAGTCCTGGCAGGGTCAAGGGGGACACCGAAGGGTAACAAAACAGTATTTAACCTATAAAGAAGGAAAAGCTCAGTGGCGTCACATGTTCGCGAAGATGGCTGATAACTTTGGAGGGCAGTGTCCCGCCATCTCCTGCCACTTCCTCTGCCAGGAGCACCCTTTCCCCATGACCACCTGCCCAGACTTTACTGCTCCTAGTGGCTCGGAGTTGGAGAGGGGGTTACGTGAACGCACCTGGCCTGGCTCTGGTACCCAGAAGGTGCCCGATAAAGGGCTCTGGTACCTTTCGGAAGGGAGGGCAGGCGGGCGTTCGAGCCCTGGCTTTCATCAGCTCATTCTCCGAGCACTCGCTCTGTGCCGAGCCCCGTGGGAACTCCTGCTCGAGTCCAGCCCTACAGCCCTTGGGGACTCTCGAGTCCACCAGGGACAGCATGACCCCAAAACAGACAACCAGAACACACGGCAGAAAACGGGCTCCAAGAAGGGGTGTCTGTGGAGGTGCCTTTACGTGGAGGTCGTTTCTGGGGCACTTGCTGTGTGTCAGGCAGTGTATTCAGCCCCTCATAGACATGGATTCACTGATCACCACATACACCCCTCGGCAGTAAGATTCGTCATCCTGCCCCACTGTGCGGCTGAGAAAGTACAGGCTCAGAGAGGTCAAGTCACTTGCCCAAGGTCACACAGCAGAAAAGTGATAGAGCCTGAATCTAGACCTCCAGCTCCTACCCACTATCCCAGTTGCAGGATTAATTTAAAAATCCAAGGAATTTGGACAAAGCCATTCGAGATTTGAGCTCTAAAAACAATGAAAAAAATAGTTAAAGGGTTTTTGCTACCAGTAGATTGAGAAGTTCCAGGCTGGGAGGATGAGGCCTTTGGTGAAAGGCAGATGTTTTGCCTGAGGAAGAACAAGTTAGCCCTTCACCAGCCAGGAGCTCCTGGTCCTCCTGGCCCAGGGCTCCAGACTTGAGCAGAGGAAGGGGGAGTAAGACTCTAGGCTTATCCCAGTCTACCATGTTGCATCCCACATCACATTGACTTCTCTGGGCCTCAGTTGCCCCACAAGTGAAATGTGGATAATAATCTGCCCTGCTGACAGGGGGCATTGGATGGGTTCAGCGAGCAACAGAGAACACCAGATGTGGTGCCTGCACAGAGTCATTGCCCCCTGCAACTCATTCAGCAAAGATTGAGGACCTGCTGTTTGCCAGGCACTCTGCTCAGCTGCAGGGCCACAATGTTGAGCAAAACAGGTGCTGTCCCTGCCCTCCTGGAACTTTCTGTGTAGCCCAGTGTATGGGAAGTTTGTTTTTATCATAATGAATGTGGGTTTGAGTCCTAGCTCTGCTGCTCCCTGGCTGGGTGGCCTTGAGTAAACTGGCTCTACCTCTCTGAGCCTCTGTTTCCTCCTTTTAGAAAAGCAAAATTACCTCCCAGTTTAGGGGACGGTTAAGTAAGGTAAGGGGTGTAAACTCCTTAGCGGAGTGTCTGGCGCACAGCAAGAGCCCAGTAAACAGTGGCCGCTGCTGTTGTTGCTGCTGATGCTGTTGCTGGTGGTGTCATTGTTACTACCATCAACTCCCAGTTGGAGTTGATGGTAGAAGGAAGACCCCCATTCGCAGCCCCTCTGTCCCTGCTCTAGCCAGGAGACCCCCGAATCAGCTGGCTCCGGCGATGGAGGGAAGAAAGGGGTGGGTGGAAGGGAGGCTCACGGCCACCTCTAAGGGCTCCGCGCCCCATCTGCTATGGAAAAGTTGAGATTAAAGGATCAAAGTTAGTCTCACTGCCACCGTCAGTAGCCTGAGCCTCCCACCCACACGGTCGCCCGGAGCCCGGCCCAGATGGGAGAAGGCTTCTGTCTCGAAGATATTTTGGAGGGGCGCGTGCATACTTCTGCATAAATGTGTTTCTAAACAGCCTCTCGGACAGCCTTTCCGGCTCCAGCTTTCCTAAAAAAGCTCCGAATGCCACTTTCCTTCAGATGGACATAGTGGGAGGATAGAGCCAGCTTTTCCTAGAGTCCCCAAACTCGCCCCCACACCGCAACTTTTTTAAAAAACACCAACAGCGTCAGCTAGTGGCGGAAGATGGAATAGACGGCGTCTTCCCCACGCCCTGGCAGCGCTTTGGAAAGCGCGGTGTGGTGTTAAAATGTTATAAATCCTTTGGCTGTGTTCTGCAGGGGTTCGGATCGGATGAAACCAAAATGAATTAGTCATTTTATTAAGCATTTTATTAGTCATTTATTAAGCCATCAACTTACGGTGGACAGCCATAAGACAAAGGTGGCTCCACTTCCCAACGACGTCCCCAGCTCCCTGCATGCCTGCCGGGACCTGCCCCGGCGGACGGCTCATAGTTGATCTTCCGTGTCTGCCAGCGCTCTCAAACCAGTCAGATACTTCAGCTCTGAGGTCCGCAGATCCAGGCTGGATCTCAGGCTGCTCGATTCCCACTGCCAGTGCCCCGTCGAGACGTGGCTGGAGTGAGCGGGGGCATGAAGCCCTGCTCGTGTCCCTCGGCAGCTCTGGCAGCTCTGGGCAGCCGCGTGTGTTGGCCGGAAGGTTGGTGGAAGCGCTGAACCCTACAGAGACCTGGGTCCCTGGCTCCAAGCAAGGAGTTGCACACTGCTCTGTCCCCTCTCCTCGATACCAGGATAGAGACTTGCCAGACATCGGAGGGTGACGTGAGTGGTTTTGGAGGTTGGGGGCTTGGCGGCACCCAGTCTTTCCCCAAGTGGGGCCACCTGACGCTAGGGGGCAGCCTAGGTGTGTCTGGGCACAAGACTGCAACTCTGAACACGCGGCAGGACGTGACAGGTGTCACCTTTCTGCTTCCTTCCGTGTGAAGTCTCAGGTGTTAGAGCATCTTCACACCTACGTATAACACCTGCGCAGGGGAGAGCTGGCCCAGGCTCACAGTCTCGGGCAGGCAGTGGGGTCTAAGTAGAATTTAGTAATATCAGGTTTCCTTTGTGTGTGCGCGCGCGTGTGCACACGTTTACTTTTATGCCTAAAGTACCTTCTGTTTGTGATACAAGATCCCGGTTTTCTATTTACAGCAGTGAAACAAAACATTCCTTTGAAGTTATTTAAGTTTTTAATAATTGGGTCAGCTAAGGGCAAACGTCAGGTTGGTCATCATTTGGGGACATGAGGATGCGGCAGAGATTATGAAGCAAGTTCACCAGCGTCTGCATTTGGGCTGAGCTGGCTTAGGGGAGAGGCCTGGGTTCAAATCCAGCTCTGCTTTTTTTCTTGTTCGGTGACCTTCGGCATGTGGCTTTCCTTTGCTGGGCTTCAGTTTTCTCATCTGGAAGATGGGGGTGATAGTGACGTCTCCCGTGGCTGTTTCAGTAAATACCTGAATGTAAATACGTGCAAGGTGCCCGGCACATGCAGGTAGGGGGCAGCAAATTCATGTTCCTCTGAGCTCTTGGCTCCAGACCCTGGGTGGGGGTCTCGTCTGCCCCATGCCCAGCCTCACGGATGTGGGTGTCCTGCGGCCCCAGCGTGGATGGTTGCTGGAGTTCGGAGGGCCAGAGCCCACTCTGAACCCAGCCCAGCCCTCAGGGAGGGAGGGGAAACTGGCCCCGCCAGTCGCCTGGGCATCACCAGCCTCTCTGAGCCCCATGTCCTGCTCCGCAAAGTGGCTCAGTTGTTGGGAGCCCGTGTCTCTGGGACAGTAACCCCAGGGGAGGTTGGTCAGACAGGGCGGTCGCCGGTTCCTGATCTGACATGGGCTGTTTCTCTGGTATTCCCTTGGTCTAGAATGTTCCCCCACCCCCTGCTGACTCCCTCATGTCCTTTAGGTCTGTGTTCAGACACCACCTCCTCAGGGAAGCCTTCCCTGACCAGCCTGCCTCAATTAGCACCGCAGCCCACGCGCACACCCGGCCCACCCTGTCCCCGGCCCCTTTGCCTATCAGTCCCTCTGGAATGTCAGCCCCAGGAGGGCAGAGATTCTCTCGGCATCACCGCTAGAACTCCTTGGCCCAGAGCCTTCCTGACACGCAGCAGGAGCTCAGGACATCTTTGGCAACTGAAGAAACGACGTCTGACACATAGTAGGTGCTCAGTAAAAACGCACTGATGGATACATGACTGCATTAGAGACTGTCAGCTTCCTGTTGCTACTGTAACTAATTACCACAAGCTCGGTGGCTCAAATCAACACGCATTTATGATCTCAAAGTTCTGGAAGTCAGAAGTCCAAAATGGGTCTTGCTGAGCTAAAATCAAAGTGTCAGCCGGGCTGTGTTGCTTCTGGGGGCTCCCAGGGAGAAGCCGTTTCCTGGCCTTTTCCAGCATCGGGAGGCCGCCCACACTGCTCGGCTCGCGGCCCTTTCCTCCACCTTCAGAGCCAGCACAGTAGCGTCTCTGACCGCAGCCCCCTCCATCGGCAACCTCAGCTCCTGTTCCACCTAACGAACACAGTCGCGGCTCCTAGGGGTTAGGACGTGATGTCTTTGAGGGGCCATTGTTCTTCTACCTACCGCAGAGACACTCCCAGGGAAACCCTGAGACCCACGGTTGCCCAGGCCCCTGATACTTTCACCATGAATCACTCTTTTCAAACAGCCCACATTCACTGAGCACCTACTATGTGAAGGGCCAGAGCTGGGCCCCAGAGGAGAAGGAGAGGACTTGGGGCGAACGAAAACAAGATGCCCCCGTCCCTCACAGCTGTCAGGTTCACTGAGAAACCTCTTCCAAACGTTTTAAAAACATTTTGTCATTTCTCTCTTTCAATTTGTGTTCGTGAGAGCAGCAGTGACATGTGGCGGATGCATCGAATGATACCATTGGACAAAGTAAACGGGAAGCCCTGGGGTTCGCCAGCCGCCCCAGCAGAGCATTCTCCGCATAGAATTGGGCAGAATCTTCCAGCTGTTCAGATGCTAGTCATTTTTTTCCTCCCTAACTCCACTCTCAGCAAGATGGTTCAGGATAGAGGCTCAGGGATCCACGGATTTCTCCCAGATGGGGAAGTGGGAAGGAATGAGTTACCCACGTGGCGTAAAATCTGGGAACTCGGCACCACACGCCAGGCGAGGAAGTGAAGGGTGGGCAACGCCCAGGGAAGTAAATAATTGTTGCTGTGTACGTTTCAGAGCAGCGAGCTCCACCCACAGCCCCATTCCTGGGGAGTTGAAGAGAATGAAAATGCAAGAGGACCAAAGCCTGGCGCCTGCTCCCTCCCCTTATGGAATAGGCTTGTCTCCCCATAGCAGATGAAATGGGTACAGCAGGAGGGAAGTAGGTTAGACTCAAGTGAGGACTTCCTTCCTATGAGACTTGGCAGCTCCTCAGTCCTGCCTCTCTCTCAGTTTGTAGCCAGTCCCTTGCCACGTGTTACGGGTTGAACTGTGTCCCCCAGAAAGATACACTGAAGTCCTATCCGTCAGTGCCTGTGAATGTGAACCTGTTTGGAAATAGGACCTTTGCAGGATACGATCAAGGTGAAATGAGGTCTTTAGGATGGCCCTAATTCATTACGACTGGTGTCCTTGCAGGGAAAGCGGGGATTGCAAAGGCATTAAGAAGTAAAATTAAAATGAAAAAACAAAAAAAAAGAGGGGAGAGAGAGAGAAGGCCCTGTGATGGGGACAGATTGGAGTTATGCGCCTGCAAGCCGAGGAACGCCAGGATGGCCAGCCACGCTGGAAGCTGGGAGAAGGGCCTGGATCCTTCCCTGGAGCCTTGGAGAGAGCGTGGCCCTGTCGACGCCTTGATTTCAGATCTCCAGAGCACAGCGCGTTCATTTCCCAGGCTGCTTTACCAAATTCCGCATTCTGGTGGCTTAAAACAGCGGAAATCATGCTCTCCGTTCTGGGGTCAAGAAGCCCAAAATGAAAGTGTTGGCAGGATCGGTTCCCTCTGAGACTCTGAGGGATAAACTGTCGCGGCCTCCTTCCTAGCCGCGGGTGGCTGCCAGCGGTCCTCCGGGTTCCTTCGCTCCTAGTCGCGTTGTTTCCATCTCTGCCTCCATCTCCACACGGCCTTCTCTGTGTCCTTTCCTCCTCTTGCAAGGACACCAGTCACTGGATCAGGACCCGCCCTACTCCAGCGTGACCTCGTCTTGCCTTGATACCAGCACAGACCCTATTTCTGACGTCGTCTCATTCTCAGGTTCCATTGAACGTGAATTTGAGGGATCACCCCGTGCGTCACGTGCCCCAAGGCTTCCTGGCTAGCTCTCGATCCTAGCGCTGCTCCCACTTCTGCCTCCGCCCTGGCTGCGGCCACATCACAGCCACCTGGACGGTCGCAGTCGCCCCTGTCTGGCCCCCTCCACGGCCCAATCTGCACATCGCAGCTCGGATGAGCCTGTGAAAAGGGCAGATTAGAATGTGTCGCTTCCGACTGCCCGTAGGATGAATCCCCATCCACGTCATCAGCGGAGGGGCTTTGGGCTCTCCCTGCCCGCCCCCCCATGTCCCCCGACTCCACTCCAGCCCCTGGGGCCTGGTGTCACGTCCTTTGCACGGATTCCTTCCAGCCACCAGCCCGTTGCGCAAGCAGTGCCCTCCACCTGCAACTCTCTCCCCACAGATCCTCCCTGCCCCCCAGCAGCACCCCCGGCTCCGAGTCACTTACTCAGCTCTTTCCTGATCCCCCGCCCCAGTGTGGGTCCAGGTCCGCTCCAGGCTCTGTGTTGATAAAAACATTCTCTGTGGTCCCTCTGAGCACCTCTATAAGGAACAGCATCTGTCACCCTCACTGGGATGTCCGCTGCACAAAGACAGGCTCTTGTCCATGTCATTCACCACTGTGCCCCCGAGAGATGCTCAACCTGTGCTGAGTAAAGCAGGTGCAAGGACTCCAGGTCCCCCGGCGAGCTCTGCCTGCTTCAGACTTGTCCCTGCAGAATGTCCCAGCACCGTACCACGGGCTTCACACCCATCGGGGAGCGACTGTGTTTATCCCCATTTTGCAGATGGAAAAACTGAGGCTCGGAGGGGGGAAGAGGTAGTCACATGTTGGTTTGGATCCTCTGGGAGGCAGATGCCAAGATGGCGTGAGACGTGCAATGATGTATTAGGGAGACCCATGAAGGATAAAGAGGAGGGCGCGGGAGGAGACAGGGACACAGGTCTGGCACCTGGGAGGGAGAGGAGGAGGAAGGAGGAAGGAGGCTCAGACTGCAGCACACTCTGGGAAGGTCTCAGCCAGGCTGATGGGGAGCCCAGGGCTGCCATAAAGAAGCACCGCCGCTGGGCGGCTTAAGCAGGAGAATTTATTTTCCCACAGTTTGGGAGGCTGGAAGTCCAAGATCAAGGTGCCTTCAAGGTTGGTTTCTGGCGGAGCCTCTTTTCCTGGCTTGCAGACGGCCACCTTCTCCCTGTGTCCTCACACGGCCTTGCCTGTTTGTGCACAGAGAGAGATCGCTGGTGTTTCTTCCTCTTCTTCTAAGGACACCTGTCCGGTTGGTTTTGGACCCCACCTGTATGACCTCATTGAATCTTAATCGCCTCCTTAAAGACCCCTCTCCAAGCACAGGCACACTGGGGGTCAAGGCCTCAGCTTGAGTTGGGGGACGCAGGGTCACCATTCAGTCCATAGTACGACTGCCTGTTCCAGCGTCGGGCAGGACTAGCCCAGCGTTCCGTCGTTGGCTGGGAAGATGCGGCAGCCAGGAGGTTCTGTCTCGAAGGGGGAGCGGAGTGGCATGCTCCCTGGCCGCTGTGGTCACATAACAGCAGCACTCACTTGGGGTCTGCCGGGTGCTGGGCACCGCAGCAGAGGCTCTGTGTGCTCCCGTAGTCCCCGCACAGCCCTGCGCACGAGGTCTGGTTGCTATCTCCTTTTTACTGATGGGGAGACTGAGGCACAGGGACCCTAAGTGACTTTCCATGATGGCGGTACAGCCAGGAGTTGACCTCCAGCCTGGCCCTTCTCCGAGGATGGCTTTGGGAATTGGGGGCGTTTGCAGTGTTCGCGCTTCTTATATCAAGTTCAACCGTGAAAGTGTTTAATAATCACGTTCTCTGAACATCCCAGCTCTGAGGGATAGGCCTGGGGCCAAAAGTGCTCACCTCAGCGGAACCCTGCCCCTATTTGTCGACGACCAATATTGAGTGAGTGCGCCTGGGACATGCTTGTAATAGGAATTTGGACAAGAGAGCCCAGAGAGGTCAGTGCGTTGTCTGAGGTCACACAGCAAGCCGACAGAACCAAGGAGAGCCCTCAGTCCCATGCTTCTAGCCTAATAGTAAGAAATCAAGGACCCCATGCCCTGTCTCAAAGCAGCCTGGCCCAAGAGACAAAACCGGGCTGTACCACAGCAGAGCTGGGACGTGAGAGTGGGTCCCCTCCAGCCTCCCTGAGAATAATCCTGCTGTCCTGTACTGAGTACTCATGCCGGGTACTGTGCTAACTGCTTTACAGAACTTACATCACCAATTCCTTACAGTAACCTTGGTATAGATGCTGTTAGTGTCTCCATTTTACAGAAGGGAACACTGAGGCTTATGGGTCTGAAATGCCTTACTGAAGACCCCACACTGAGTAAGTGGCAGAGGTGGGATTCGAACCCAGATGGCTCTGCCCCCACAGCTGTGCTCCAGGCTCGCCTCCCCACCCCTGCTCTCACACTGATCAGACTTCTACTCAAGCCAAGCTTTCCCCTTCTGCAACTCAGAAGGGCCTCTAGGCCATAAGCACTAACCTCCAGTTGCCTCAGTTATTGAGCAGACATTTATTATGCGCCTACTATGTGTCAGCAAACAGACCTTTGGGGCCTCTTTCCTCCTCCTGGCTCACTGTGGCAGGTCTGTCCTTCCTGGCTGTGTCCTAGCCAGGCTGCCCTGAGAGTCAGCCCAAACTAAGCCAGATGTCGTGCTCCAAGCCTGCGACAGTGCCGGGGAAAGCCTGGGTGTGCCTGGCCCCCACTCTCTTCTGAGCATCTGCTCCTCAATCCCGTTATTGTGTGGCCCAATTTTTACCCAGCCTTGAAGTGAACCTCTTGGCCCAGTGGTTTCTTGGGCTCCCTTGGTTAAAATTCAGCCGGTGTATCAATCAGGGTTCTTCAGTGACATGCAGCAGAAGCCAACTCTGGCAAAGCTATTAAACAGGAGAAGAATTTGTTAGAAGGCCCAGGGTGGGGAGAATGGTGAGAACACCTGCTCAGACGGGCCAGAGCAGCGGGAGCTGCAGGGAGGGATTCAAATTCCCAGGGCAGAGCATCTGATTGGCCAGCCTGAGTCAGGTGACCCTCCTTGCCAGGGGAAGGCAGGACATCTTGATTGACAGCCCCTTGGGAAGCTAAGAGGAAGTCACAACCCCACGTCCCCCCGGCCCACAGGTCTAACAGCTGGGCCGTGCGGGATCCCCACCTCTATCCTGAAAAGACTGAGAGTGACGCACAAACGGTCCACGCAGGAATCTTTAGGACTGAGTCCCAAGGATGCGTGATACGTTCCCTAGGGGACTCAGGTCCGCCCCCTGCTGAAGAGCCAGCAGGGTCGCTTGAAGACACTCCAGGACCTCAAGTGTCGTGGTGCAGAGTGAATGGATTCTGATCCCTGCTTTGGCTGCTGGGATTCGATTACGGCCTGATTTTGGCTGAGGTGTCTGAACGCCACCCTCCCACCACCCTCTCCCTCAGATCGGGGAACCAGGAGGCAGCGGAGTGTGGGAGGAAAAGGTCCAAGGGCCCGTCTCAGCCCTGCCACCAACTCGGGCAGACTTCAGGGACATCACTGGACCGCACTGCGTACTGGGGCTGGGGGGATGTTGGACAAATTGATCTGATGTGTCCCTCCCCAGTGTGACTTTCTAAGCTGGAATCTTTGGGCCCCAGAGTGAAGTTAGTTCAAAGCAAGATTATTGGATTCTGCGTCTCCTGGGGACCGATGCAAACATGGGAAGCCATAGCCTGTCCCCAAGACTCCAAGGCGTCCCCTTGTGGACAGCCGCTCTGGGAATGCCAGGAGCCTGGTGCGCTGGGTCTCTCAGGATACCAGCAGCCCGCATGTAGCGAGCCCTGCACACCTTCTCTCCCCAGTCCTCGCAACACCCCACACATGCGGCCCCATTTTACAGATGAGGAAACAGAGGCTCCAGGAGGTTAACTAGCATGGCCAGTTGGAGTCGAGTGGACACCCGCTCCGTAAGTCATACTGCCTCTCTCGGGATCTTTCTTCATCTTCCCGATAATTCCTGGGAAGTAGGAAAGGTTACATTTTTCCCATTTTATAAATGAGGAAACTGAGGTTCAAAACCCCATGAGATTTGGACCCAGAGCTGGACTTCAGATGCTGTGAGCGTAACAACTGTGTTCTACACTGTGTCGGCAACCGGCCACCTGAGGCCAGCTTCCCCAGGACAGCACAGAGCCAGCAGGGAGTGACCCGCAGGCCTCAGAGCAGAACGAAACATTGATACCTAATCCCCGTAAATGGGGTGAGTGACAGACATCCTTTATCACCGAGCGGAATCGTTTGGCTTGGACGGGCTCACGGCCAGCCGGGCCCCTGGGCCACGAGCCGATCCTCCCCCCTCGGAAGCAGGGCAGGCCCTCCGTGGCCTGCTTGGCACCGCGGCCTCCCGTGTTTATCTAACTTCCCTGACCCCGGCGAGCGCTCGTTGCCTTTTTCTTCCTTTCTCAGAAACCAGGACACAATAGGAAGCGTTTCCTTGAACTTATTAAAAAATCCAGACTTGTAAATTAATTTGTTCGTGTTGTACAAAGGCAGTGCAGATGGACTCATTAGCATGCACACAACAAATAATTATAGATGAATTTTTAGCTGGCCTGCCTAATGCGCTTGCTGGGTTAATTATGTCAATGTATAATTACATCAGCCCGGGGAGACATAATGGCGTACCCTGCTGAGCAGGCCCTGCCTAATGACGGGGCGTGGGGGCTGCTGACAGAGGAGCGCCGCCGTGGCGTCCCCGCGCACCTGCTTACCTCGGCACAGGCGCCCATTGTCCGAGCTCCCGCCACCTAAACAGGAGGCGGCAGAAGAAATCGAAGAGGCCGCCTTGTTCCAGCCAGACCTGAAGGTCCCATGTACAGGCACTGCCCCGTTTCTTCCATGAGCAAATATTTACAGGGTGGGATTGTGGTGTCAGGCTGTGTGCCAGGCACAGGGGGTCCAGGGGCGGGGGAGGAGGGGAGGCAAAAACAGGTACTGTCCCGGACCCTGCTGTGGAGTTCACGGTCCCATGGGTGTTGATCAGGTGGGCCTGCAAATGAATGCACATTGTAGTTGCAGCGGGCTCAGTGAGGGAAGGACAGGCAATGCGTATTGGAGGGCTGACTAGTCAAGGAGAGCTTCCTGGAAGGGGTGGCGTTGCAGTTGCAATATGGAAGACAAGTATTAACGAGCTGAAAGGAATGAGGGAGGGAAGGGTGTTCCTGGCAGAGGCTCCTAGACAAAGGCCCTGAGGTGGGAAGGCACCCATCAGGGATTGAGAAGGAAGCCAGTGCAGCTGGAGCTCAGAAAGACAGGAACAGCGAGGGTTTCTGTTTGTCGTCAGTCGCCATGGAGTACTGTATGTGGATCCTCATCACAGCCCCATGCAGTTGCTACTTTTATTGTGGGGCACAGAGAGGTAGAGTTGCTTGCTAAGGTTGCACAGCTTCCCAAGAAGCAAGTATGGATTAGACCAGGGTGCAGGGATGTCTGACTTATAGACCATGCTCTTACTCATCCTCCTGCCCAGCAGGGACAGTGAGTGGCCAGGCGCATGCTGGCGGGAGACTCCAGGGAAGTGACCGGGAAGAGAGGGCTCCAGTATATTAGAAAGAACTGGACCAGACCCCAGGCCCCTTGGTCTGGGCAGAGGAGCCTGGCTCTCCCGGGCCCCAGGGACCCTGCCGCTGCCGGGGCTGGGATGTGCACACACCAGGACAGGAAGATTTGTGGTATCGGAGCAAGAGACCCAGATCCTAGTCTCACCTTCACCCTGCAGAGGTCACCTGGCTTCTCTGAGCCTCAGTTTCCTCCCCCATGAGAATGCGTTGGATCCAAACTGGCCTCCAGGGGACGCTGTGAGGATCATGGGAGCCCCTTCCTCTGGGGGGGCTTTTAACCTGGAAGGCGCCTCACTGGCCTCCGGAATTGTCCGGGTGTTACTAGTACCTGCCCTGGGTTGGGGAGCAATGGGGGAAAGCGTCCTGGAAGAAGTGGGCTGGACTCCAGAGTGGAAGGGGACGTGCTTGCTGGGCGGAGGGTGGGGACAGGGAACCAAATTCCACATGCCTCACCTTTCAGTGACTGGGCAGTTGGCAGATGTCTTCCCCCAGGTGTATACTCTGCCCCCCAGAAAAGCCGTTATTTAATCCGCGGCGCACGTCATAAGTGATGGTGTGCTCAGCCAGGTCGGCTGAGAAGCGGCCACAGAGGACCACGCGCACAAGGATGTCACGGAGGAAACAGGGAGGGATGCAGCTGGGCAGCATCCCGGACCCCACACGGGCCGAGGAAGCGCTGAGTGAGGCTGTGGGGGCGTCCTCCAGCCAGAGTTGGCCCTCAGAGCAGTCCTGCCTCAGTATCCCCGCTGCACGTGGGCATCGTCGGAGGAGGCTGTGGGAGGGGTGGCCTCAGAGTGATGGACCTCAGAGCGTGGCATCTGGGTCCCTGCTCAGTGACGCTCACTCTGGCTGGAGCTCTCTGCAAGGCAGTCTCGTGGCTGCCACAGATGGTATCATAGAATCAAGAAACGCAGTTATCGTGACAATTATTATTGTTGTTATTCCCATCTGGGCAGGACACCCACCCCATGGGGACAGCACACACTCCCCCAAGCAGGAGCCCGGAGGGGGCTGCTCCCTTGTAAAGCAGAAAGTCCACGTTGCTCCCCATAAGCCACCAGGGTGACCCCAGGCGGCTCTTGTGGATGGTCCCCCCAGCTCGCCAGAGAGGGACCTGCAGCCTCAGGCTGGGTGTCCCGTCCACAGGGCCCTCAGCTCCCATCTCCTCTCTCTGCACAGACCCCGTGCCTGTGTTTGAAGCGGTGCGCAGCCTAGACGACAGACTGCAGCCCCCCGGCTTCCACTCCAGTGGGCAGCCCCGGCGAGACCTCCACGCTTCGTGGAAGAGGAACCCCGAGCTCCTCGGCCCCAAAGGTACCGCGAAGGCTTCACAGGGTGTCTGTGCAGCGGGTCTTCAGCGGGCAAACTCGGCCACCCTTGGCACGGAGGTGGGGGGCAGAGAACTGGGCTTTATCGTTTCTGGTGAGGGGTGCATAAGGGAACACTACTGCTGGAACAGAGAAACCCCAAAGCTCAGAAAGAATGTGGAGGTCACACCGAGGCTCACGGGGTGCAAGCCGGGAAGTAGCATCCATCCCTCCACCCACATCCCACTGGCCACAACGCCGGGGTGTGGCAGCACCCCCTGCAAAGGAGCCTGGGAAATGTGGTCTGGCTGTGTGTCCCAGAGGAGAGGGACTTGGGATGGCGGGACACACAGCGCCATCGCAGGCACAGATGTGGGTAGAGATGAGCCTTCAGAATACCTGAGCCGATGACAGTCCTAGCTGACATGCCGTTTTTCCTTTCTGCCTCTGGACTGGGAGCGTGTGGTCGTGGGCCCTTAGAGACCCCGAACCTTAGTGTTGGGGCCTAAGGGGAGACTATGTGGTTGTGCCTTTGAGCCTCTAAGCCTGGGACTAATGACGAACCAGACCGAGGGAGCCAGGGCTGGAGGTCAGAGCCTGATGTCCACAGAGCAAGACAGGAGACCCGATCCGGGGCCCCATGAGCTCCTCACTGTCGCCCCCAGGACCCTGGGGCAGCAACAGAGAGGGCCCGAGCAGCACCGGGGGGTGGGACAGCACAGCCTCCCTCGGAAAGACGGCCTGTAACAGCACAGCCCTGGAACAGGCCAAACGCCCTGTGACAGGAGACCAGACAGGCAAATGGCATCTCCACACAGTGGAACCCTGTTGCCGTCGCAGTGAACGCACGACAGCTACACTCGCAACAGATGAATCTTCAGGACTAGAGGACCTCATTGAGCACCGCGCCCTTTCAACAAAAATCAAACTGGCGGAGCTAAAAACACAGTGTTTTGGCGTACATATATGACGATAAAAACTTTTTAAAGCAAGGAAACGAGGAACGAAACTCAGCAAGGCAGTCACCCCTGGTGGGTGAGTTGGGGCTGAGCAGCGGGACAAGCAAGCGTGCAGGGAGGGCCATCAGCCACCGTCTGATTGCTGGGAGCTCGTTGAGCTGCGCCAGGCACTGTCCCGGGAACAGGGACAGCTGGGAGTGAAGCAAATGGAAACGCCGCTTCATGGTGGTGACGTTCTAGAAGGGGAGACTGATGTCGACAAACAGATGATAAAACATGTGGTCCGTCAGCTGCTGAGAAAACTCAGAGCCCAGTTCAGGTTCCCGCCTCAGTGGCCGCCCCGAGCGCCGTCTTCCTCCACGGTGACTTCAGTGTCCATCCCCAGGACGAGCCGCATCAGGGCCTGCCTGGGCGGACGTGACAGAGCCCTGCCACGTGGTTGCACCTGCAGGTGAGGCCGGGTGGCCGAGGAGCTGTGTGCGTCCCCAACGACGGGGAGAGGAAAACAATCTGGCAGCCGCTCCGTGAGTTAAACACAGACCTGCTGTGTGGCCCAGCGATGCCACCCCTAGGTCTGTCACCAGGAACTGAAAACTGCTCCACCAAAAACTCCTCCGGGAATGTGTAGAGCAGCCCTATTCACAGTGACCAAAAGAGGAGACGAGCCGATGTCCGTCCGTGGTGAGCGGATGACCGCGGCGTGGTCTGCCCTGTGATGGAATAGCACGTGGGCGTGAAGAATGAAGTTCCTACACCGCGCACGAACCTGCAAGCAGCGTGCTGGTGGAGGAGGCCAGACAAAGGGACACGTAACGTAGGATCCCACTGATATGCCACGTTAGTGGTTACCAGGGGTTGTGCGGGGGGAGACAGAGGGTCGCTTAACGGGTGTGGGTTTCCTTCTGGGGTGATGAGGATGTCCTGGAATTAGCGGCGATGATTGCACAAAACTGTGGCTGTACTCAGTATCCCTTTAGAACAGTAAAAATAGTGAGTTTTACGTTACATATATTTTACTACAATTTTTTTAAAAAATAACAAGGCGGAGGAGACATGAGCTGGCAAAGGACGTTTCCAGGTGTGTGGTCCAAGGCTGTGGCAACGGGAACTCAGATCTGCGTGCAGACGTGGGGCCGCGGGGCCCAACAGCTGTGCTCCCTGACGCCCACGTTTGGGAAGTTGATCGCAGTTGACGACCGATCCGTTCTGCAGAACGCTGCTCTGGCTGCCACGGTGCTCTCACCGATGGGTGTTTTTCCCTCTTTTTCTCCCTGCAGAGCAGAGAGAGGGGACGTCGCCTGCCGGGCCCACGCTGACCGAGGGGAGCCGCCTCCCAGGCATTCCTGGGAAAGCCCTCCTGACAGAAACCTTGCTGCAGAGAAATGAGGCGGAGAAACAAAAGTGAGGGGGCGAGGGACAGAGGAACAGGGGAGGGCGGGGCGCACCCCTGGCCGGGAGGTGGGATCGGGAAAGTCCCCTGCCCGGGAACCAGCCTCAGGGAATCCGGGTGCAGGCTGGAGACCAGATGCTGGAAGGAGCGAGGGCTTTGGACTCCTGGCCTGGGTTGAGTGACACAGCAGCCCTGGGCAAGTCACATCACTCTTCTGAGCCTCAGTTTCCCCACCTGGCAAATGGGGCTAATGATGACACATCAGGCAGCATGCTCCGGAGACACAGAACCAGTAGGATGGTTTTTTATTAAGAGATGCATTTTGAGGACTTAGCTCCCATGACTGTGGGGGCTGGCAAGTCCGAAACTCGTAGAGCAGGAGTCAGTGCTGCGGTCTTGAAGCAGAGCGCCGTCTTCCTCACTCTCCCTCCTGAGACCTTCAACCGATTGGGTGAGGCCCACCCACGTGGTTGCGGATTCACGTCAGCTGCTTGTCGGTGTTAATCACACCTACAGGGTATCTGCACAGCCACCCCAAAATTAGCATGTGATTGAATACCTGGGGGCATAGCCTTGCCAGGTGGACACGACACTGACAGTCACCGGTGGCGTCCACTCCTAGCCTGCGGGAGGGAGACCAGGCAGTGCCTGTCGGTGCGTGTCCGGAAGTGGTGGCCTTTACCACTGGAGCGGCGGTGATAGCACCTGGCGTCATGGGGCGTTCCCAGGACAGTTCTGTGGAAGGGGTGACATTTATCCTTTCATTCATCCGTACTTCCTCCTTCCGTCATCTCACGTCTGTGGCGCCGCCTGCCGTGTGCCAGGCCCTGTTCTAGGCGCTGGGAACACAGCAGTGACGACGCAGACAAAACTCCCTGGCCCCCCTGGAGTTTTCTTTCTAGTGAGGAAAACACGTGAATAAACAAGATAAATACCTCGAGCCAGGTGACATCAGGCCTGGGCATCGTGTGCACCCTCCGCCACCCAACTCGGGCCCCTCTCTGCAGAGAGGCTTAACTCACACCCGAGCCGGGCCCCAGTGGGGTGGCTGAGTGTCCACACTCCTGCCGCAAGACGGGGGCACGTGCCTCCCTCGGGACAGTAGCAGTAACCCCGACACAGAGAGTACAGGGTGCCGGCCGCCTCACTGAGCACCCATAGCACCCACTGAGGCAGCTCCCACCAGAAATCCCATTCACAGATGGGGAAACTGAGGCCCAGAAAGGTAAAGTCGCTTGTTGCTGTAAATTTTTGCTCCCAAAAATGTCGACAGAAACGTAACAGTCCAGCCATAATACGGCAACACAGCAAACAGCAGGACGGCCAAGCACAGGGTGTCCTGTTCAAGGGCTCGCTGAGAAGCCGGGTGCCGATGACAGGGCGCAAGTGAGACGGGAAGCAGGATGGGACCCAGGCACGGCCCGTCCCCGCAGCCACGAGCAGCCCTGGTCTCCCCACAGGGGCCTTCAAGAAGTACAAATCACTTTGGCGGCCAGACTGGGGGAGGCAGAGGAGAAAATCAAAGTCCTACATTCAGGTACGTATCCGGCACGCTCAGGTGTTCTAGAATCAGGAGGCCGGAGGGAGTTTGGGGAGGGAGAGAGCAGAGCTGCCTTACCCAGCAGGGGTCCGAGCCTCCTCCCTGGAGCCCGTAGGTCTGTGGAAAGCGGGTTTGAGATAGCATGGAGCCGGGGGCAGACACGGTGCACACGGGGGTCAGGCACACTCCTGAGCCGCGGCTTAGGGAAGGCAGCGGGGAGGGTTGGGGTCTGGGGCGAACTGGAGAAACGAGGCCTCGGCTGAAGCGGCAGCCACTGCTCTGCGCCAGCCGGGCCTTGCGGTTCCGCACGGTTCACACGGCAAGCCCTTCCCTTTGCCTAGAGAAGTCGGAAATGCGGAATGTCACAGAATCCCCCTTGGCGGTGACGTACATGGATCTGTTGGCTTTATTGCTCCTCTGTCCCCTTTGCCTGCCAAGTGGGGACTGCAGGGTGGTTGGGCTCGTGGATGGACAGCCCCACCAGGTCCTGGAGTGACTGAAGGGTGTCGGGGCTTGGGCCCCAGGCCATGGGGCCGACAGCACCACTGTGCCTGCGCCCAGCCTGCCCCCCTGAGCTTCCTAGACCCTTAGAGTCGCCTCATCTGCCCTGCTGCTGGGTCGCTCCACGTCCTTCCCCCCAGCCCGGACCCCCTGCAGGTGCGGGGGGCGCACTACCTGTCACCAGGTTTCACTGAGACAGAGGAGAGCGTCTCCCCGACTACCCCGACCGTCACTCCACCTGCCGGCCCAGGGGGAGCGGGTTCGCCTCCCTGGGAGGCCCAGCCCCGCCCCACGCCGGGGGCCTCACCCTGCTTCTCTGTCCCCTCCCAGCGCTGAAGGCCACGCAGGCCGAGCTGCTAGAGCTGCGGCGGAAATACGACGAGGAGGCGGCGTCCAAGTAAGTGACGCCCCGCTGAGGGGGCCTCCCCCTCCGACCCCTCAGACGTGCCTCCCCTTTCTGACTCTGCCCGAGGCCCCGTTTCTTCAGGCCCCTCTGCCCCTGTCCCCCCGCGGCACACAGCCGCCCCCGTCACTTGCTGTGCCACTCGCGCACCGGGACCTGGGTTGAGCCGGGGCTGCCGGGCAGTGGCCCCCGCCTTGCGCCAGCCTCGGGGCTGTCTCCGGCCCCCAGCTCCACACTCCAGCCCTTGGGGGCCAAGTGGCCTTCACCTCAGTTACTCTGGACGCAAACCCTTCTTCAGGCTCTGAGAGATCACTCATTCTGCAAACACTTGTTGAGCACCTGCTGTTTATCTAGTGCTGTGCTGGGTCCCTGGAGGACACGCGAGAAGATGACCCTGTCCTCAGAGGAAGAAAGGAGACAGGGAAAAACTGATGTGGAATGATAAATTCATTCCCGTACACTATTGAGCACTTACTGTATGCCCCGTGCTGTTCTCAGCACGTGGTCAATTCTTTGACAGGAAGAACTGGGGGCGGGAAGAGAGAATAGCAAGGGTGGGTGGGTCCTTTATCCAGGCTAATCAGGGAGGACTCCCTGGAGGAGGTAGCTTTCAGGACAAGAGCTAAACGAGAAGGAGAAGCCATGAAGAATGCTGGGAAGGGTGCTCTAGTCTGCAGAAAAAGCCTGGGCCAAGAAAGGCCCTGAGCATGGGTGGAGCTTTAGGCACCGAATGTTCCCAACAGGCCTCCCGTGTCCCCCACCCCACGCAAGGCAGAGGGAGGCCTATCCTGAGCCCCTCGGTGCTGGCATCTGGAGGGTGTGGGCAGCACGATAAACAGGTGCCCCCTGGGGGTGGTTAACAGAAGCCACCCAGGAGGACGCTTTGGAGCTGGTTTAAAGCCCTGGGCACCCTCTCGAGGAAGGCTCTAGGCAGAAGGCACAGCAGGGACGAAGGCCCGGGGGTGTAGCTCTTTGGAGAGTGGCCCCTGGGGGAGGGGGATGGCCAGGCTGCCTGGAAGAGGTGCAGTGCTGGGGCCCTCTTCCTGTTTCCCCGCAGCCTGGGTTCTTTTCTCCCCAGCCTGGTTTCTTCCCAGGAGCAAGGAGGAAGGCAGCATCCCCAGCCCTCCCTCGGGTTCAGGTGGGGGCTGCCGGGAGCCCTTCTCAGGGTCTTGTCTTTGTGTCTCAGGGCAGATGAAGTCGGCCTGATCATGACCAACCTGGAGAAAGCTAATCAGGTGAGGAGGCACCGGCTGGCAGGTGCCAGGGGCTGCCTCTGCCCTGGGGTGGGGGTCTCGGGCTGGCTGGGCAGGAGGGGCTGAGCTTAATGAGTGTTGAACTGTGCATGTGTGCCTGCCGCGTGCGGGGCCAGGAGGTGTCTAGGACCCTGTCTTTGCCCTGCCCGAGCTCTGGGGCAGGGCGGGGTGGGGATGGGGTGCAGAGACACACCAGGAAATGGAGTGACCCAGGCAGCATCAGACAGGGAGGGGACCTGGCCCGGACTGCAGGCGTCCTGGAAGACTCCCTGAAGGAAAAGACCAGGCGCTGAGGCCTGCAGGGCGAGCAGGAGAATGCAGAGGGACGGCTGCAGGAATGGCAGGGAGCCCGTGGAGAACAGTCCCCGGCGGCCATACAGCGGTCATCCAGAGATCCCGGCCTGAGCTGGGACAGTTGTCCCCCAAACAGACTGAGTGAGGAGCTGGCGTGGTGACGGGACCTGCCAGAGGCTGCTTCTCTCTCTCCCTCCCCACCCGGGTCCCAAGTCTCAGTGTTCACGTTGTAAGTGAGATTCCTGCATCCTGCCTTCCTTTGGCTTCAGACATGGCAGAGTCGGGCAGGCCTTTGAAAGGAGTGAGCCGCAGCCATGGGGACCCAGTCTAGAGTGTCGTGTGCCCACCACATCTGTGCCCCAGCTCCCTGCAATGCCCACAGCCAAGGGCCGGAGCCAGCAGGGTCTCAAGACCTCTGTCACTGGGTCTTCCTGCCTGTGGGGTGGAAGGAGACACCTGTACCCCCCACGGTCTGCAGGACAGCCCCGTGGCAGGGCAGGCACTCGTGGATAAGGTGGCCTCTTGAAGGACACTTTGAAGCTGGATTTTATAGTCCTGGCACCATCTGCTTGAAGAAGGGCATCCAGGAGAAGGCACAGCAGGGACAGAGGCCCAAGCTGTGGCCCTGCGGGCATAGGACAGGGGCACTCGCCCTTCCTGCAGAGGAGGCCTGGCTGAGAGAGTTGGTCCTGAGTCCCTGGGAAACCACCAGAAGATGCAGGCCCAGCCTGGCCCACTGTCCCTGCCCCACAGGGGCGGGATTTCCAGCTGGGCCCCTGGGCTGGGCTGGCAGTGCTGAGGCCCCATGAACCCCCACCCCGCCCCTATAGGAGCAGTGTCCCCTAGGAGAGTCAGGAAGCCCAGAGACGGGGCCAGGTGACGGCAGTGGTGGTGACCACAGTGTCTTCCCTGGGCTTGGCTCCGGCATATTTTTCTGAAGCAATCCTAGGTTAGCATTTTTAGTTTAGTGTTTTGAGCAGGTAATCATTTACATAGTTCCAGACGCACACGGGGCCGTCCATTCAGGCGTATCCGGGAAACTCCGTCTCTCCTCCTGTTTGTCCGACCCCCAAAGCCACCTCTCTTACCACTGTCTGGGTTCCCCTTCTGGAAATAGTCGATCCATTCACAAGCCCATGAGTGAATCTATTTGTGAACAAAACGCTAAAACGCTACGTACACCATCCTAAACCTTACTTTTTCCCTGCCTGCGTCAGTATCTTCAAGCTCGTCCCGCATCAGCGTACAGAGCAGCTCCTTCCGTTGCCCAGCTGCACGGCGTCCCTCCAGTGGGACGCACCGTCGTCTGACCCAGGGGACAGCAGACTTTCTGGGTGGTTATGTGGGAGATGGGACTTCTGAGAGAGGGCGAGAAAGCATCTGAGTCCCTAGTGTCTCCGCAGAGAGAAGGACGAGGATGCCTGGTCTCAGCCTTCGCAATGTCAACGCAGCTGTCCAGGGCAAGCTACGACTAGTAGCTTTTTAGTAGCTTTACAACCCGGGTTGCCCGCCCTGGGGCTGCCTCCATCGTGTGGGGCTCACCTGCCCTTGACATCCACGCACGTACCTCCAGGGCGGGCGCGTTCTCTGGAGTTCGCACTAGCTGATGGGTCATGAGCCGACTTTCCAAGCTTTCTCCTTTAAGCGTAGATCTCAAGTTTCCGTCAGAGTTGCTCAGAAAGCCCTAGCGGTGCAGAAACATGAAAAGATTTTCCCCACAGCCCCGCACACCCAAACCCTTCTCATGGCAAAACTGGCTTGAACCATTTCTGGGACGGTGCAGGATACCAGTAAATAAACAGATAATAAACTAATTAAATTAACACGTGAACATGAATGTGTGCGGGTCTCCACATGCACACGGTGTGCACAGCATCTTGATTTTCAAGGTCAGCATATGCCTAAACGTGATCACTATGATCTGCTTCACCAGCTGAGGGCAAAAATATGGCCACAGCTCTTTAATTTTTCAAGTACGGCTCAAGTGATATACCCTGATGATGTTAATAAAGTTAACTGATTATCGACACATTTATATATGTCAGGCACCAAGCTAAGATATCCAGCAAGTTGCATTTTGCCAAATCACTTAATTTTCAAAACAACCCTATGAGATAGTTGTTTTTATTTTTTTAAGAGACAGGGTCTCACTCTGTTTCCCAGGCTGGCATGCAGTGGTGTTACAGCTCACTGCAGCTTTGAACTCCTGGGCTCAAGCAATCCTCCTGCCTCAGCCTCCTGAGTAGCTGAGACTACAGGCATGCACCACCATGCCCAGCTAGTTTTTTAATTTTTGATAGAAGTGAGATCTTGCTGTGTTTACCAGGCTGATCTTGAAGTCCTGGCCTCAAGCGATCCTCCCACCTTGGCCTCCCACAGCGCTGGAATTACAGGGAGAGTTACTTTCATAATCCCCACTTTACAAAGAGGGAAACTGAGGCTAGAGAGGTGAAGTCTCTTGCCCAAGGTCACGTAACCAGAAAGTGGCAAAATAGGGATTTCAGCCTAGATTGCTCTCCAAAGCCAGACGGCTACGTTGTTAACATCTGAGTGGCTTAATTCCAGGCATTTTTCTTAGAAATGTTTGAAGAGTTAAGATCTGCCATAGACCCAGCTTAGTAAACGGCCACATTCTGATTTTAACCACTCAGAACCCCTCTGCAATAGGTGTTTTCATTGCCCCCATTTCACAAAAGGGAAACTGAGACTGAGGGAGGGGAAGTGACTTGCCCAGCGACCTGCAACAGCCCACGGGCTGGGAAGCCACCTCTGCACGTGCCCGTTCTTGGACTCAGTCCATAGCAGGTGGCGCGAGAGCTGGTACAGATTCTTGACTTCTTTTTTTTCTTTCCTTTTTTTCCCTGTTAGAGACGGGGTCTCTCTCTGTTGCCCAGGCTGGTCTCAAGCTCCCGGCCTCAAGCAGTCCTCCCACCCCAGCCTCCCAAAGTGCTGGGATTATAGGCATGAGCCACCTGCCCGGCTAAATTCTTACCTTCTGGCTAGCCAGGCCTAAAGCTTACACGGCAGGCAGAGGAGCCTAGAAATGTGTGGAAACTTGCCAGTCCCACCACGTGGGAAATGTTCTGACTGCTATTGGGGTTCCAAGCACCCCAGGGGAACCCAGAACCTCGTGGAGGGGAGGTGTTTCTTCCCATCACTTCTCAGGAGCGACACAGGCACAGGGCCTGCTGTTTCTTTTTTCCAGCCCACAGCTCTGTGACTGGCCTTCGTAGCTCCAGGACCAGAACTCCAGGCCCTTGGAGACCCGCCACCCCAGCCCCTGCCTGGGCAGGGTGGGGCCCCCACAGGGCCACGCTCACCTCCTGACCACACTCACCCCTTCTCTTCCCCAGCGAGCTGAGGCTGCCCAGCGGGAGGTGGAGAGTCTTCGGGAACAGCTGGCCTCTGTCAACAGCTCCATCCGCCTGGCTTGCTGCTCCCCCCAGGGGCCCAGTGGGGTAAGGATGGGGTTGAGGAGGGGAGGGGGCAGAGGGAAAGACTGGGCAAGACTGTGTTTGGGGGTAGGAACAGGTGAGTGACAATTTTGTCGCTGATCATGTGTGGCTGCGTGAAATTGGGAGTGTGAATGTGTGTGGGTCTCTGTGGGCATACAGCAGACACAGTGTCTTCGTTGTGAGGTCAGTTGTGTTGTTAAACATGACTGTGGACTGCTTCACCAGCTGAGGGTAAAAACACAGCCACACTCCTTTAAAACCTTTCAGGCTTAAGTTTCCATATACCTTTGATTGACAGGAAGCCTAGTCTCTTCCTCTGGAGGCCTCCCTCACCCCTAGTTGTTGACGGATGCCAGGAACTTCATTCCTGTTGCCAGATGCCCCAGCAAAGAAATCATGAAGAGTTTGAGCACTGCAGTAGTGGTGCAGGTCAGGCGACTACCATCAGGTGGCGCTGTTGAACACTGGTCTTGCGCAGCTTGGTTTAGCGATGCCCTTGCTGGTCTTTAATCCCTGCCAGGACTGCAGTGGGGCCACATCCCAAGGTCTGCAGTTTAACACTCATGCTCAGCCATTGGTTCCCAAAGCACGCCAGGGTGCTTCCAGGGGAGTTTCCCACCCCAGCCACATGCTATGAAGAGCCAATTTTCAGTCATCAACCCTGAGGTTCCTGTGTTAAGCCTAGTTAATCAGGTCATCTCTCCTTCCTCCTGGTTCATGTCCCTTTGGGGTCCTGGTGTTATTTCCTGCCGAGGGATTTTCATCAGGGCCACCCCAGTCTAGCCTTCTGTTGTATGTTAGCCGTCTCCATCCCAGCTCTCCCAGAAAGCCGTGGGTCCTTGTGTAACTTGGCCTGAGTTCTTTCAGATCTCTGCATACGAAGGGATTAGAGTCATGATTGCTTATGTAGTAATAGGTCTGCTCCGGGGCAGTTTGCAGTCTACACCCGTGAATCTGAATTGGCCAACACAACTTTCACTCCACCTGACGCCCTGATACACATGCCCGGGTGTCCAGCTCACTCCTTCTGTTTGAACATTGGAATGCATCTCTACAAACATGTGTTACTGCACATGCGTGTGTCTACTCGTGACCTTTGGGCAAGTGACCGTATCCCTAATCTGACTGTGCCTCGGTTTCCTCATCTGTACAAGTAACACCTACCTTGTAGGGCTATTGAAAGGATTACACGGAAAGTATCTGAAATGGTGCTTGGGTCATAGTATATGCTCAGTAAATACTTGATACTACTATTATTAGTAATACTATGTTTTTTGTGTGTCAGGGGTGTTTTTGCCCATGAGAGCATGTGGCCTCTTTGAGCATACACACATCTGTGTGTTTCTTGGTGACATGCTCATGTGAGTGTGACTCCTTGATGCCTGTGTATTTCTGTGTGTGTGCGTGTCAGCATAAGTATTCGGGAAGGCATAAGGGTCAGTGTGTGTTGTGACCGTAGGTGTGTCCTGTGTGTCAGCCTGTGTCTGTGTCCCAGGAGACAGCGTATGTGTGTGTCCATGTGCCTGGGTGATTACACAACCCAGAGAGACTGAACACAAGAGAGAAGGATGTGAGGAGAGAGAGTGAGGGCAGGAGAGCTCATGAGGACGCCTCCGAGAGGAATTCGCCAGTGGTTCTTAATTAACCCCCGTGGAACCCGGCAAATGCCTGTGCTAATCAGCCGAGGGAACTTTGCTGGTTTGGGGGGGATGTACATTTCTGAACACAACAGTGGCACTCGATGCTAATTAATTTAATGTATTAATGGCATCCGCTTCCTGTTTTAATTGGCATTTATCTCCATGGAAGAAAGCTGGGGTTGGTAGTAGTGGGTTGTTTTTTGTGTTATTGTTGTTTTGTTTTTTTTAATGCTGCTTAGATTTATTTGTAACTGAGCCTGAGACCAGCCTGACTTCAAGTCCGTCAAACAGCAATTTGTCCGTCTTCATCCAGGATACAGGGGTCATTTCTTAAAACCAGCAGTAGCTGTGGGTCTTGGGGCTGTTGGCAAATGAGGAGGAGGAAGGAACCACCCATATTGTGGCCTGTGGCTGCACAGTCTCAAGTGCAACCCTGAGGGTCCTGTGTGTCCCTCGTTGCCTAGAATGTGGATGTCCCCTGGGTCAGGAGCAGGAGCTGGACTTGCTTTAGAAACCCAGACTTTTTTGTGTGCTGTTTCCTCTGCTGCAAAATCCCAATCCCCACCACCCAGCTAACTACTTCCTTCTGTTCTTGTTGGTCTTTTTTGATAAGCATTTTAATCGAGAGTGTAACAAACATAAGGAAAAAGGTACACGTCGTAAGAGCAGCACACTGAAATTTGAATGTGAACACACCCCGTACCAGCATCTGGACAAACAAATTCTCGTTCTGCTTGGGATTCAGGGGCAGGGAGACACGCCCCATGGACACCTGCACCATGCCTCTCATCCCCTCAGAGCCCCTCTTTGCCCCCAGGATAAGGTGAACTTCACGCTGTGCTCCAGCCCTCGGCTGGAGGCAGCGCTGGCCTCCAAGGACAGGGAGATCCTGCGGCTGCTGAAGGATGTGCAGCACCTCCAGAACTCTCTGCAGGAGCTGGAGGAGACCTCCGCCAACCAGATCGCGGACCTGGAGCGGCAGCTCACGGCCAAGTGTGAGGCCATAGAGGTGGGTCTTGGGGGAGGAGATGGACAGGCAGTAGACAGGTGGGCGTCCCCGAGCAGAAGGATAGCCCCGCTGGTCCTCTGAGCACATAGACCAGCCTCACCATCTTTCTTTGCTCTTCTAGAAGCTGGAAGAGAAGCTCCAGGCACAGTCTGACTATGAAGAAATTAAAACAGAGCTGAGGTACTATGCGGAGTGGGGCTCTACAGACCCCCCACACTCTTCTCTGGCCGGTAGCATCAGGAAAGGCAGCAGGAGAGCTCTGGCAGAGTTTATCATCTTCCTCCCTCCCGCCAGACCCCACTCTTGTCTCCTCTCCACTGACACCTTGGGTATCAAAATTTAGGGCAGGGCACGGTGGCTGACGCCTGTGATCCCAGCACTTTGGGAGGCCAAGGCAGGAGGATCGCTCGAGACCAGGAATTCGAGATCTGCCTGGGCAGCATAATGAGACTGTCTCGACATAAAAGTTTTAAAAACTAGCTGGGCCTGGTGGGCACCTATAGTCCCAGGTACTCAGGAGGCTGAGGCAGGAGGATCGCTTGAGCCCAGGAGTCCAAGGCTGCAGTGAGCTATGATTGGGCCGCTGCACTCCAGCCTGGGCGACAGAGCAAGAACCTGTCTTGAAAACTGTAACTGTCCTCAGTCCTTTTTCATCAAGAGCCGCCTATAGGTGAGGTACGAGGTAGAGGTAGCCGCCTTATTGTGGGTGTGGTAACTTGGGGGTGATTCATCGCACACATAAGCTCGAGCCGGCCAGACTGGGGTCAGTACAGGCAGCACCCTCCAGGTGACGTCGCACCTTGTTACGGAGCCTGTTGCTTCCGGCCTGCTGTTGCAGCAAGTGAGGTGGGGTCCAGGGGAAGGGGGACATTTGTTCCGAGTTTGGGAAGGGGGCAGGTCAGTGGCTCTGGCAAGGCCTTTCCTCCAGCCCAGGGGACCCGGCTGAGCTCAGACCTGCCCCGCTTTCTCCGGCAGCATCCTGAAGGCCATGAAGCTGGCTTCCAGCACCTGCAGCCTCCCCCAGGTGAGTGTCCCGCCTCCGTCCCCGCGGGGCGGGCTGCCCGGAGAGCCTTCCGCCTGCCGCGCGCTCTCAGCCCTGCGTCTTGTCTCCTCAGTGCATGGCCAAGCCCGACGACTCGCTGCTCGTGGCGAAGGAGGCCTTCTTCCCCGCACAGAAATTCCTCCTGGAAAAGCCCGGTCTCTTGGCCAGCCCTGGTAGGGGAGGAGGGACGCTCTCGGGCTGAGGGGCCGGGGCGGGGGCTGCCGTGGGTCTCTGGCCTGCTCGTGCCCAAGGACCACCACCTTCCACGTGGGCAGGGGAGCCATAGGGCAAGTGGGTGCACGACGATTGAGCACCTGCTGGATGCCTGCCCCGCAGGGTGTCCCCTCCACACCCACACTCTAGATCGCACAGCTCACTCGGGCTCCCCAAAGGGCCCCGCTCACCCTCCGCCTCCCTGAGCAGTGGGGGCTTTACTGAAGAGGCCAGAGGGGGACGCGGGGCATCCACCTCACACCCCACAGCCGACTGCCGGGAACAGCCAGCAGACGTGGCTTATCTCCCCACATCACCTTCTCAGCCCCTCACCCCTCTTCATGCACAGCAGCTCCGTGACCTTTTAGCCTTGTGACCCCGGGCAAAACCATGCTGCCTCTGTTTCCTCCTCCACACGCTGGGGGTGACCGTGGGGCCCACATCACTGGAGTCAGCAATGAGAGCCTCGCGGGGCAGGTGCCAGGCCCCCGGCAGGTGCTCAGGCAAGGCCCTTGACCGTAGGACGGGCCCCCAGAACCGGCACTGGGACGGGCCTGGAAGTCTGGGGCTCGAGAACTGAGGGGGTCGTGGGGGCAGAAACAGCCCATGATGGCACTTCTCCCCACCCCTCCTCCCTGTCTCTCCTCCTCTTCCTCCTCCCTGTCTCTGAGTTTCTGTCTCTACGTGTGTGTCCCTCTGTATCTCTCAAATTCTCTGTTTTCCCATCTCTGTCTTTCTCATTTCTCTTTATCTCTGTCTCTCTTTCCACTGTCCGTCTGTCTGTCTCTCTATGTTCTAGAGGAGGACCCTTCAGAGGACGATTCCATCAAGGACTCGCTGAGCACGGAGCAGTCCTACCCCTCCCCGCAGCAGCTCCCACCTCCCCCGGGGCCCGAGGACCCCCTGTCCCTCAGCCCTGGGCAGCCCCTGCTGGGCCCTGGCCTGGGGCCCGACGGCCCTCGGACTTTCTCGCTGTCCCCTTTCCCTGGCCTGGCCCCAGGGGAGAGACCGATGATGCCCCCGGCCACCTTCAAGGGAGAGGCGGGCGGCCTGCTGGCATTCCCTCCTGCCTTCTATGGCGCCAAGCCCCCCACGGCCCCCACCACCCCAGCCCCTGGCCCCGAGCCACCTGGGGGCCCCGAACCTGCAGACAGTGGTGGGGGCAGCACGGCCGGGGCCGGGACGGAGGAAGAGCAGCTGGACACGGCGGAGATCGCCTTCCAGGTGAAGGAGCAGCTGCTCAAACACAACATCGGGCAGCGGGTGTTTGGCCACTACGTGCTGGGGCTGTCGCAGGGCTCGGTCAGCGAGATCCTGGCGCGGCCCAAGCCCTGGCGCAAGCTCACGGTGAAGGGCAAGGAGCCCTTCATCAAGATGAAGCAGTTCCTGTCAGATGAGCAGAACGTGCTGGCTCTGAGGACCATCCAGGTGCGGCAGCGAGGTGAGAGGGGGCTGAGGGCCCGTCCCCACCTGGGGACTCAGGCCCAGCCGTCATGGCCAGGTCCAGGGCCCGAGCTCTGGGTTCAGAGTCCAGCTCCATTGCCACCCAGCTGTGTGACCTGAGACAAGTGGCCTTGCTTCTCTGTGCCTCAGTTTCCCCCTCTATAAAAGAAGGAAATACATCCTTGCCCCCTCCTTCCCGGGGCCTGCAGCTGCCCTGCCTCCCCACCCAGCCCACCTGGGCAGCCAGGGCTGGTGATGGTGGGAAAAGACCTGCAAGCTTCAGCCTGCCCGTTTGTGAGATGGCCCAGGCCACCGCCAGCCTGGCCAGACCTGACTTTTAGGGTAATCGGTGTGAAGGGTCCTGGCTTCGACCGCACCAACACCTGACTTTGAACCCCAGCTCTGCCACTCACCCACTGGGTGACCTCAGACAACCCACTCCAGCTGCCCTGTGCCTCAGTTCCCCCTCTGTCAGCCGCCTGGCGGTGCCATGAGGATTAAGTGGGTACAAAGCACTGACCAGAGCACCCGGCACATGGTAACTGCTTGAGAACTGTTAGTCGTGGTGGTCATTGTCATTGTCATCATCATCATCATTTCCTTATTATTCCAAGCCAGCATCCCTCGTAGGTCCACAGTTTGTCACACAGACAGCAGTGGCCCTGCCACACTCGCTGACGGTCTGACCCTCACTCTCTTGGCCCTGGTGCCCCTCAGGGAGGAGGGGAACAGCCCCCACCCCACCCAGCTCAGGGACAGGCCCCCAGCTTGCGGATCCTGAGACAGATGCCTTTTTGCCTCCCCCAGGCAGTATCACCCCGAGGATCCGCACCCCGGAGACTGGATCGGACGACGCCATCAAGAGCATCTTGGAGCAGGCCAAGAAGGAGATCGAGTCACAGAAGGGGGGTGAGTATGGCTGTGGCCAGCAAGGTGGCAGGGCACCAGCGCCCGCCCCGAGCAGGAGGTGAGGCTTCCTCTACCTTTGTCTACTCAGAGGGCATTCCAAGAAGGTCAGCACCTCCAGAGGCAGGAGCGATGTTTCTAGAATGCATACACGTGGTCACGACGCTGCTCAGAGTCCTGCTGCGGCTCCCCACTGCCCTCAAGATAAAATCCCAACTTAACATCAACACCTCCAGGCCATGTTCCCAGCCCCCTCCTGGCCCTCCGCACCCCTCCCCTTACTGTTGACAGTCAGGCCCAGCCTCCGCGACCGTTCCCTGCGCCTCTGACACCATCCTTGCCCAGACACCTTTCACCCGGCCAACTCCTGCTTGGACATTACGACTCAACTCAGAAGTCACCTCCTGTAGGGAGCCCCCGCCTCCATCCAGACAGATCAGATGCTGCCCCTCCCAGGTCCCCGCCACGGCTAGCTACACGCTCAGTGCCATGGAGCCAGACCGGCTGCACGTCCTGGTCTGCTGTCTGTTAGCCGTGTGACCTTGGGCAAGTTACTTAGCGTTGCTGTGCCTTCACATCCTCATCTTTAAAATGGGAACAGCGCTAGCACTGTAAAGGTTGTGTGGGAATCGGATGAAATCAGGCCTGGCAAGGCACATAGAAGGTGCTCCTGAAAGAACAGCGTCATTACAGCAAATATTATTATTATTATTACATCTCTTGTTGCTCTCTGTGCCGTTACAAAGGACTCTGCTGGTGCGGCTGTCCCTGCCACTGGTCCTGGGCTTCTTGCAGCCAGGGGCCGAGTTGCATCCTCAAACCCAGCACAATGCAGCTCCGAGCTGTCCGTGGCCGGCTTAGAACAGGGATGCTGGTTCAGCGCTCCCGCTCCGCCTCGCAGTGTCTGCTGCCCCCTGGTGGCTGCTCAGAGCAGGTGTCCCATTTCCTGAGCTACCTCCGCTTGCTGCTGGGAGCTGCCTCCTTTCCCAGTGGCCCTCCCTCCTGCCTGGTGCCTGGGAGGGGCGGGGGACAAGGGACTTAAGCTGCGGGAAGCCTACACTGCCCCACGTACGTAATCCCCTGAGCCCCTACAGTGTAGTTTCTTCCTTCTTGGTCAGGCCCAGTGCAAGAGAGATGCAAGACAGAGATACAATCATGCGCTAAACATCTATTAAACGCCTACTGTATGCTAGACATAGGTCACAGATGTGGGTGAGACATGATAGTGGAGTGAAAAGAACCATGAGAAACAATCTAGTCTAACTCTCCCACCAAACTGACAGGAAAACAGGCCAGAGAGGGAAGACGTGAGTTCACCGTTACGCAGAGACAGAAAGAAAACACAGGTCTCCTGACCCCCCACCACCCCTCGTGCAGTGCTTTCCAGGGGGGGCGGGGGCGGGTCACAAACAGGCAGCAGGGAAACGCATAAGGCACCGTCACAGCAGAGGAAAACATTTGCCACAAGTGGCCGAGCCGGCGGGTTTGCACTCAGGGTCTGTGAAGCGTTCAGGAGTAAAAGTAGCGATATTACCACCCCGCGGCCCCCACAAAGCGCGCGCCAAGCAGAAGGCCCGCCAGGAAACCCGGGGAGGGAGTGAATGGGGCTGACTGTGGCTCGGGAGCTCTGCTTCTGGGATTAAAGGAAATGTCCAGAATGAGGACAGAGATCTATGAACGAGCTATTGCTGTACTGTCGTTCACAACAGTGACAAACCAGAAAGAACGTAAGTGACCAGCAGTGGGGGATTTGCCGTCGGCCATTAGAGATGAAAGAACTCTTAGTGATGGGAAAATGCTCACGTGAATACTGAGTGTGACAAACCAGGCTGCGCTTCCGCAGGTCACCGTGCTCTGCATGCAGCGTGGAAAACAGACCGGAAGGAAATACGTGAGAGTGTTTCGTGTGGTTGCCTCTGGGAGAGAGAGATTAGGGGAATTTTTATTTTCATCTGAACTTTCTGTGTTTTTTTGTGCACCCCACAATAGGCAAGTAGGACTTTTTTTTTTAATTGAGGTAAAATTCACATAACAAAAGGTTTTTTTTTTAAAGACAGGGTCTCGCTCTGTCACCTAGGCTGGAGTACAGTGGTGCGATCATAGCTCACTGCAGCTTCAAACTCCTGGGCTCGAGCGATCCTCCCACGTCAGCTTCCTGAGTAGCCGGGACTATAGGCTCAAGCCACTGCGCCTGGCTGTATTGCTCTTCTAATTGGAAAAACAATACAAATTATTCTGAATGGGTCAGCGAGGGCCTGCCAGGATGGAGACTACACACAGAGATACGGGGAAAGGGTTATGTTGATCTGGCTTGGTCCGTGGCCGTGGCCGGGGAAACCTCAGCACAAGGGAGGCCACTCAGAGGGCAGGGGGACGCGCCTTTTCATTTACTAATTAATTGTCATTCCCCAGGGCACTGACCAAGCTATCCTTGGTTCACGACACACTGTATGGTTGTTCCCTGCACTGCCTTCTCCCGTGTGTGTATTTATGTATTCATTCATTCATTTACATAACAGAATGAACCTCTGGGAACCTATTGCCCAACCCAAGATTTAGAACATTCCTAATAACTTAGATCTTCTGGCATTTCTCTCCCCCATCCACCCCTGCCTCCTCTCCCAGAGATAGCTTTCATCCTAAATTTTTGTTCTAGGCCTGGTGTGGTGGCTCACGCCTGTAATCCTAGCACTCTGGGAGGCCGAGATGGGAGCATGCTTGAGGTCAGGAGTTCGAAACCAGCCTGAGCAAGAGCAAGACCCCGTCTCTACTAAAAATAGAAAGAAATTAGCCGGACAACTAAAAATAGAAAAAATTAGCCGGGCATGGTGGCGCGTGCCTGTAGTCCCAGCTACTCAGGAGGCTGAGGCAGGAGGATCGCTTGAGCCCAGGAGTTTGAGGTTGCTGTGAGCTAGGCTGACCCCGCAGCACTCTACCCCAGGCAAGACTCTGTCTCTCTGTCTAATTAATTAATTTATTTATTTATTTATTTTTGTTCTATTTTCCATTTGTGCTTGCCATTTGTAAAAAAGATTTTTCACTAAATCACATATTGGGGTTTTCTGTTTTGTTTTGTTTTTGCTTTGGAGCTTTATAAGAAAACACATTGGCTGAGGCAGGAGGATGGCTTGAGCCAGAAGTTTGAGGTTACAGTGAGCTTTGATGACGCCACTGCACTCTAGCGACACAGCAAGACCCCATCTTAAAAAAAAGAAAAAAAGAAAAGCAAATATGTTATGCTGCGTGTCATCTTCTGGGACTTGCATTTTTCATAATATGTTATTAAGAGTCATGCAAAGAGGTGGGGGATGGGGGATCAGAAATTACCTATCACGTACAATGTATACTATTCCGGTGACGGTGACAGGGACACTAAAAGTCCTGACTTCACCACTCTACATACCATGCAATTCATCCATGTAACAAAAAACCACTTGTACTCCCTAAATCTGTTGAAATTTTTAAAAAAAGATTCGTGCAAAGGGCGCGGTGGCACATGCCTTCATCCCAGCTACTCAGGAGGCTGAAGCAAGGGGATCTCTTGAGCCCAGGAGTTCAAGGCTACAGTATGCTGTGATCATGCCTATGAATAGCCACTGCACTCCAGCCTGGGCAGCATAGTGAGATCCCGTCTCTAAGGAAAAAAAGGTGCATGTATGGTTTTGGGTGAGGACGTCTTTTTCAGTTCCACTGTGTGGCCGTAGCACTGTTTATTATCCATTTTCCTGTCCCTGAGATTCGGGTCCACGCCGTGGTTCTGCTATTAGAGTAGTGGAGAAGCCTCTTTCGTGTGCCGTAGTGCCCGCGCCGTGTGTGAACGTCTGCACGGTGGATCGCAGCGTGTGGAGAAGGCACGTGTGTTTTTGCCGTACATTGTCCCCATGCGCATGTTCTCCGCGTATGCTAAAAATCCCACTGCACCTGACTTCTGGTGACTGCCTAGTATTCTGCCACACTGTGCCTCATGATTCACTTGACCAATCCCCAGCCGTTGGACACAGAGGTTGCCTCAGCGTTTTGCTTGTATAAATACTGATGCTGTGAACATCTGTGTCCCTCAAGTCGAGCCCTGACGATGGCCTGTCATCCTCCCCGCAGGTGAGCCCAAGAACTTGTCGGCCCCACTGGGCATCACCAACGGCACAGCCTGCGCCAGCACCTCGGAAGATGCCATCAAGAACATTCTGGAGCAAGCGCGCCGCGAGATGCAAGCGCAGCAGCAGGCCCTGCTGGAGATGGAGGCGGGTCCCCGCGGCCGCTCGGTGCCTCCCTCGCCCCCGGAGCGGCCCTCACTGGCGGCCGGGAGCCAGAACGGGGCCCCGGCCCACGTCAAGCAGGAGGACGGCGCGGGCAGCGGCGCTACGCAGACGCCCCTCACCGTCCTGTCCCCGGCCGCCTTCGTGCAGAGCATCATCCGCAAAGTCAAGTCCGAGATCGGCGACGCCGGCTACTTCGACCACCACTGGGCCTCGGACCGCGGCCTGCTCAGCCGCCCCTACGCCTCCGTGTCGCCCTCGCTGTCCTCCTCCTCCTCCGGCTACTCCGGCCAGCCCAACGGGCGCGCCTGGCCCCGCGGGGACGACGCCCCGGCGGCCCCCGAGGACGAGGCGGCGGGGGCCGAGGAGGAGCCCCCCAGGGCGGGCGAGCCCAAGGCCGAGGGCGGCGTCCCCGAGGCGGGCGCGCGGCTGGCCTACTACCCGGCCTACGTGCCGCGCACCCTGAAGCCCACCGTGCCGCCCCTGACGCCCGAGCAGTACGAGCTGTACATGTACCGCGAGGTGGACACGCTGGAGCTGACCCGCCAGGTCAAGGAGAAGCTGGCCAAGAACGGCATCTGCCAGCGCATCTTCGGGGAGAAGGTGAAGGCGGGCGCGGGCGCGGGCAGCCTCCGCAAGGAGACGTGCGCGGGACGGGACGCAGGATCCCAGCCCAGGCAGGGGCGCGCGTCCAGGAAGCCAGGCCCTTTCTCCTGTGTCTGGCTGTCCCCTGGCCCCGCGGGAAGGAGGGCCATGGCAAGGTGGCATTCAGTCCTGTGGTTGTTAAAAGTGAACAGCCACTTGCCGCGTCCTCCAGGGCCCTCTGCTCCTCCCACCATCCAGCCAGTAGACAGTCAAGGCTCAGCGCAGCCAGTGTCCCCAGCATGCCATGATGGGTTGGTGCCACTGCAGTGCCAGTTTTCACTGTCACCTCCACCCTTAGCAGGGGAACGGGCAAGGGGTGGGGAACACTCAGAGAAGGAAGTGACTTAAGTGGGAGGCATGGAAGGCTTCCTGGAGGAGGGAGCACTTAAGAGGACTTAAAGGCTAGGAAGGATTTTTACAACTCTGGATGCCAGGAAGGCCACCGGGCGTGTGGACACAGCACAGACACACACAGGCGCTTGGGGTATGAGGGACGGACGAAGGCAGTGTGGCCCCCAGGGAGGGCAGGGAGGACCAGCCCAGGGCGCCAGGGGCCTGCTCACCTACCCGGCCTGCCCCGCCTGTCCGCAGGTGCTGGGCCTGTCGCAGGGCAGCGTGAGCGACATGCTGTCCCGGCCGAAGCCGTGGAGCAAGCTGACGCAGAAGGGGCGCGAGCCCTTCATCCGCATGCAGCTGTGGCTGTCGGACCAGCTGGGCCAGGCCGTGGGGCAGCAGCCCAGCGCCGCCCAGGGTGAGTGCCTGGCTGGGAAAGGGTTCGCATCCTTCTTTCTTGTGTCGTATTTGAACTAAGTAATTTCATTATGGCGGGAAAATTCACCTAACATGAAACTTAGCTTTTTAGCCATTTTTAGAGTGTACAATTCAGTGGCATTTATTACATGCACAATACTGTGCAGCCGTCACCTCTGTCTGATTCCAGAATAGCTCGCCCACCCCAGAAAGCAACCCCCTGCCCCTTAAGCAGTCACGTCCCGTCCTCCTCGCCACGGCCCTGGCAGCTTCCGAACCCCCTTCCGTCCCTGTGCGTTTACTTACTCTGCGCATGTCACGCAAATGGAATCGCCAAGACATGGCCTTTTGTGTCTGGCTGCTTTCGTTGAACGTGTTTGAGGGCTTGTCCGGGTGGTAGCACGTGGCCAGTTTCATTCCCACCACAGAGGCTGGCGTTGGTGTTCCAGGCGCTTCCTCCTGAGCCTTCCGGGAATCCTCCAGCAGTTGAGGAAGCCCCTCCCTTTGCCTTCCCCCCATCTCTCTCTGCTTCTTCGTCCCACCCCTCTCTCCTTCCCTGTCTGTCTGTCACTCTCCGCCTCTCTCACTGTCTGTGTCCCCCTGCTCGCTCTGTCTCTGTCTCTGTCCTCTCTCTGCCTGGCCGCCCATCGGGTTTGCCTGGGACAGAGGCGTTTCCGAGTTGCTGGGGAACTGGGCCCTGCAGGTGGGCAGTGGGTGTGGACGGTTCACCACAAGCAGGCGCCTTCAAAGACCCTCGACTCCGAGACGCACGAAGCAGCCTCACTTTCCCAGGCTGGCCCAAGGCCGCCAGCTCTGCACCTCTGAGGGTGGGACATGTCCATGTCAGCTCCAGCGTCACACAGATGCCACCTACATGGGAGGATCAGCCCAGTTGGGGCAGGGAGTGGGGAGGGGACTGCAGAGTTCTGGGACCCCAGATGCGGGCTGCAGTCACACGGGTTGCGATGCTAGTACTCAGAACTTCAGGGCTTCACCGTGGACCTTTCAGGGGTACTCGGGTGCTGGCTGAAATGTGCTCACTTGACAGGAATCTGTCTAGCACTTCCTGCCTCGCCAGGCCCCGGTGACTAACACATGATCCTTGCCTTTGAGGGGCTCATGGTTGGTGGATGAAAGGACAGTGTTGGGTGTAAACAGACCTGAGTTCAAGTCTTGGCTTTGCCACTAGTTGCTGTGTGACCTTAGACATGTTGCCTAGCCTCTCTTAGCCTTGGTTTTATCATCTATAAAATGGGATGATAGCACTTACCTCTTAGAGGTGTTATAAGGCTCACTTGAGACCACAGGCATAAACACACAACACTCCACTGGGCGTGTACTAAGTGCTTAATAAAAGGAAGCTTTATTGTCATCATTGTCATCATCCTTGTCGTTCTTGTCATCTGGTAAGAAAGAAATCTGGTCCAAGCAAGGAATTACCGTGAAGTGTGACAATGTGTCAAGGTGCTGTTAACCCCAAAGTGCCCCTCAGGGGAGAGATACTGGGACTGGGTCTTGAAGGATACGTAGGAGTTCAAGGTTGGAAGGAAGGCCTTCAAGGTGGCAGACCAGCCAGAACAAGGACACGGGGGCTTAGAAGATCCTGGGCTGTGTGTTAGGGGGACTCCGCATGGCTCCAGTCCCGTGGTGTGGGCAGGGACAGGAGTCCAGAGCCTTAATAGCAGGGCGAGGAGGCAGGCGTTTCTGTGCAGGTGGGAGTGGCCTGGTCAGAGTGATCCGCTCGCCAGAAAGAACACACTGGGGGCTCCTCATGTCCCTTCCGGAAGCAAAGCCTCTGCTCCCTTCTCTTCTAGCCAGCGTACGTTTTTGTGTTTATTTTAACAAATTTCCAGCAGGTGGCAGGCAAATGCCTCAAGAACATGGCACCTTTTTCTAATTTGCCGGGATTAGAAGCAGCCAGTGCTGGGGGCTCCTAGACCACCCTCACCATGCTCTCCTGCCCGTCAGGGCACCCCGCGAGGCACGTCCCCTGCCCTGGCCAGTTTGTCAGGAGGCTCAGCTCCCACCGGTGGGTGACCGACGCCTCAGGAGGTGCAGATGTGCTGAGCACGTGGCCCCGACTTGGCTGTGACAGGCCTTCCCAAACCACGTGTGTCCACGCCAGGTGGCAGTGACCGCCTTCTCCTCCTCTTGTGGCCCACAGCCAGCCCCACGGAAGCGAGACCCTCACCGTCTCCACCCCCCAGCCCCACGGAGCCCGAGAAGAGCTCCCAGGAGCCCTTGAGCCTGTCGCTGGAAAGCAGCAAGGAGAACCAGCAGCCGGAGGGCCGTTCGCTGGGCGGGAAGGTGTACTCGGGCGGCCAGGCGACAGGGGGCATCCAGGAGATCGTGGCCATGTCGCCCGAGCTGGACACGTACTCCATCACCAAGAGGGTCAAGGAGGTCCTCACAGACAACAACCTAGGTACGGAGTGGCGGGAATCAGAAGTGCCCCTCCCACCTCGGTGGCTCCCACGTGCTTTGAAAACAGCGCCTGCGGTGAGACCCCAGGACGCCGTGGTGCAGCCCGGAGGTGCCGGTCAGCCCTGGCTCTGACCCGGGTCTGGGATGGGACAAAAAGGTGAATGCAGGTCTGGTCGGACCTGGAACTCAGCCTGTAGCTCTCGAAACTCCCTCCCAAAAGGACTTAGAGAACGCCAGTCACTGAGGCTTCAGCACAGTCCTCACCCGGAGCCGATGTCCCTGCCCTCCAGGGGTGTGGCCGAGAGACACGTGCTGGGCTCTTCCCCTTTGGGGTCACAGACTCCTCGGAGTCCTGGATGCAGGTTACGTCCCCCTCCCACAGGGATGCGAGTGAACCCCACACTATCCACTATAATTTCTCTTCTAAACATATGACCTATTCATTGTCCAAAAATACCAAATAGTAGAGGAGAAAAAAGTTTAAAAGTAAATAAATAAATAAATCTCCCCCCACTTCTCAGTCACATTCCAGTTTTCCATGTTCGTTTGGCACTTTCCAAACACACAGGAACACGCATACACCTAGTTTCCTCTCTTCTTTTTTCTACGTAGATGAAATCATACACCTACTGTCTCACAGCTTGCTTTTGAAAAGTGAACACTGCCTTCCTCATTAGAGTTATTGTATCGCCCACATTCTTTTTCACTGTTGTGAAGTGTTTCAGGCCATGGATGCAGCACAGTTGTTTGCCCAAGTGATGGGCATTTTGGTTGTTTCGGTTTCCTGCTGCCCCTGAAATTGTGCCCATATGCATCGCCGTGCCCTGGGCAGGGGTAGCTCTAGGATAAACCCCGGGCAGTGGACCTGCAGGATCAGAGGTTTTGCACGTTTAAAATTTTGATAGACTCTGTCAGATTATCCTCTAACATGGTGACACAAATTTGTATGCATAAAGTTTGCAGACAATTTCAAAGATCTTTTAGGAGTGAAGAGCCTCTTAAGTTGAAAAAAACACTTTGGTTGGTTGCTGCCTAATCCCGTCCCTACAATCTCTTTGGCAGACACGTGCCCTTCAGACCCGCACTGCTGTGGGCTCCCCCGTGTCTCCGGCCTTCCCTTCTCAGCGGAGAGAGCCCCTGGGCCTCCCCTGTGTTTCTGGCCTGTTCCTTGTCTCTCGGGGGCAGCTCTCTCCGCCCAGCCTGGGGTGACAGGTTGCGCTCCTCCCCCGCCCCAGGTCAGCGGCTGTTTGGGGAGAGCATCCTGGGCCTGACTCAGGGCTCCGTGTCTGACCTGCTGTCGCGGCCCAAACCCTGGCACAAGCTGAGCCTGAAGGGGCGGGAGCCCTTCGTCCGCATGCAGCTGTGGCTCAATGACCCCCATAACGTGGAGAAGCTGAGGGACATGAAGAAGCTGGAGAAGAAAGGTAAGACTTGGGCGGGGGCTGGGCCCCAGCACCAGGCACTCTGGGTCTGGCCTCAGATTCTCCCTTAGAACCGCATCTAGTTGTAACCCAAGTAAACCCAGGGCCCCAGTGGTCCAGGCCGTGCCTGATGTAGGACCGCGTGACATACTCAATCCCGAAGAACACTCTGACTGAAAGCCATTAAAGTAGTCGCTACATCTTCCACACCCCCGCAGCTCCAGAGTCTTCTGCCAGCCCCAGCTGCATGTTCCCCAGACTCTCTCTGTGCACCCTCTCCTCTGCCACTACCCCTGCGCCGTAGATCACCCGTCACCCACTACACAGATTCTACACAGCAAAGGACGGAACGGACCCAGCAAACAAGAACCCTCCCTCGTAGGGATGGGCAAGGAGATCGCATTTTCTTGCATCGTCTTACCTTATGTCCTGATAAAATGAGCCAGCATTGAGCACCTGCTGTGTGCCCAACCAGTCTCATGTGTGCATAAGGGATTCCGGTATCTTAAAAAGCCCAGAGCCCAATTGGGAGATAGGAATAGTTAAGTTGTCATCTGGGGCATGAAGGTAGCACATGTGAGGACTCAGGGGCAGCCAGACTGTGAGCAACACATGGGCTGGGCCATGGTTGGGCCACTGTCATCGGACAACTCTGCAGTTCAGAACTTGGCCTGCTGCTCCCTGGCTGTGTGACCTTGGGCAAGTTACTTCCCCTCTCTGTGCCTCCTCCTTTTTCATCTGAAAATAAGAGTCAATAGCATTTATCACAGAGCATTGCTGTGAGATTACATGAGACCCTAATAACTTCTTTCATTCTGATGTGGGCTTTTTTCACATCTTAATGATTTGGGGGACGAGGTGCATCATGCAGTTAACGGGTCTTTTAAATTAGCAGGAGGAGCGGACCCCAAAGATTGGGGGCATGGAGGGCTCTGGGTGGAACTGGCTGGGACTGGTGGCGGTGACGGTGGCCCACTCAGCCCTCCCTGCCTCCCCGCCCCAGCCTACCTGAAACGCCGCTACGGCCTCATCAGCACCGGCTCGGACAGCGAGTCCCCGGCCACCCGCTCCGAGTGCCCCAGCCCCTGCCTGCAGCCGCAGGACCTGAGCCTGCTGCAGATCAAGAAGCCGCGGGTGGTGCTGGCGCCCGAGGAGAAGGAGGCGCTGCGGAAGGCCTACCAGCTGGAGCCCTACCCCTCGCAGCAGACCATCGAGCTGCTGTCCTTCCAGCTCAACCTCAAGACCAACACCGTCATCAACTGGTTCCACAACTACAGGTGGGACCGCGGGGGCGCCTCTGGGGAGCGGGCGGAGTCTCGGCTGGACCCCCTTGCCCGCCCCGCGGCCCAGAGGGAGCCCCGCACGGCCTCTGGGGTGGGAGGCTGAGTCGCACACGAGTGTGTAGGGTTAGAACATAGGCCAGGCGGGGACAAATCCCAGCCCCATCACCTGCAGCTGTGGGACCCTGGGAACGTCACTTCACTCCCTTGAGCCTCAGTCTTCTAACCTATAAAATGGGGACGATCACGCGATCTGCTTCATAGAGTTTCCAGAGGATTTTCGGAACTCACTCATTTACGCGAACTCCCTGGCACGTAGTGCGTGGTGGGTGTCGATGTTACTGCTGTTGTGACTTTTACTATTATCATTTCGCCCAGCTTGCCCGGAGTCTGCCTCTGTGAAGGGACAGGGAGTGAAGGGTGTCTGGGGCACAGGCCTGAGGAACTGCCCACTGAGCCTCAGGCCACTCCCGAGGCCAGAGGACCCCCCTTTCTCCCCGGGCTCCCCCCACCTCAAGGAGTGGGTGATTCTGCCTCTGTGGCTGCCTGTCCCCATGGCTGTCCCCACTTGCCAGGCCGAGTCGGCTGGGCTTTCTGGGCGTTTAGTCCCAGGGCTGGTTCTGCAGAGACTGCAGAGGGGCTCCCTGAGGTCCGGCTGAGGAGACCCCTGTGCACAAGGCTTGATGGGGGAAATCGTGGGGCCATCTCTGAGGTGCCCCCACACCCAGCTTCCTGAGCAGGAAACACCTCTGCTGCCCATGTGGTACCAGAGAGGAGAGTCCACCCGTCCATTCCGGGGGCAGAGAGAAGGTCCCTTGATCCCCAAGGGAGAGGGAGGAAAGAGATCAGTGGGCGGCATACCCGGAATCTCCTTTCTCCCCAGCCTGGGTGTCGGCATCACACAGACCCGAGTTCAAGTCCCACTCAGTTGTGTGGCCTCAGGCAAGTAATTTTACTTCCCCGAGTCTCATCCTTATTTTACAGACAAGACACCTGACACCTATCCCACAACACTTGATTATGGGCCAAATGAAATAATTTTGGCCGCCTGGCTCAGAACAGAGCCTGCCAGAGAGCCAGTGACATGGGTCCTTAAAGCCCTCTCACCTCCTTCCCTCCCTGGGGGATACGAGGACATCTTCTCTCTAATTCCACATAGGAACTGAGCGCTCCATTATTAACCAACATGTTCATTCAACAGACATTTCTGATGAATGCACAGTGAGCCAGGGTCTGGCGATACAGGGATTCGAAGCCACCAGCCCTGCCCTTAAGGAGCTTACAGTCACGAACCAGATCGTTTCACTATAACCTAATGGATGCTGTAAAACAGGAAGGAGCAAGGAGCCAAGGGAAAAGGGAATTCTGCCTGGGGAAGACTTTACAGAAGAGGTGGCATTTGAGTTGGGTTTTAAAGGATGAATAGGAGTTTGCACCAAGGAGCAGAGAGAATTCCATTCTCAAAAGAAACAACTCTCCGAGAGTTGCAACTACAGAAAATATCATTTCACTTGGTAAATGTTTTTTGAGCATGTCCTCTGTACCAGGCACCACAGAGAACAAGACAAAGTCCCTGCCTTTAGCATTTCTTACAGACCAGCAGGTACTCATATTACTGTATTATTTTTTTTTCACATCAGACGGGCAACGTGCCGACGTCGTAACAAGGTTTGAGGGAGGCACATCTCGCACATGCACGTGAAAACCCGGTCATGATGCTTATGAACTACAAGAGGATCACTAGTATTACTCCATTATTACAGACTGCAGTGAGCTCTAGCAAAGGTGGACAACAGGATGTTTTGAGGAAAAATTATCAGAGAGGCCCTGCTTTAGATTTGGGACACAGGAATTGAAAAAGACTAATTTATTCTAAAGTATGAATGACTGTTAGCCTCATATTTATATAATACTTGATCTATAGTTTGGAAGTTCTAACGATGGACCTTCAGGCATTGAGCCATCCTAAAGCCACTCAAATCCCACCTCAGGGGAAACACAGGGTGCCCCCATGGTCCCAGCCGCTCTTCCTTCCGCAGGAGGATAAGGGGGATGCAGGAATCTCCTGGAGGTGGGCAAGGCCACCTTTGCGGAGGGACTGAGGATTGAGCGAGGAGGGTGGACCAGCTGATCCCTCAGCATCCCTTCGGGCCCAGGATCCTGGGATAGGACCCCACCCCACCTGAGCAGGGCGGCAGGAGGCGCAGGAGAGGATGACCCAGACTGCTGGGGGCAGAGCCCGGCTCCGCTACTTGCTGGCGCTGTGACCACGGCAGTCGCTGCGCCTCTCTGAACCCCGCCTCCTTTACGAATGCACAGCAGACGAGCATCCCTCGTGAGGCCACTGCGAAAAATAAATGAACTAAACTGTGAAGAGTCTAGCCCAGGGTCCGACACGTGATAAGCACCCATTATTACGTTTGTAACTGTAATTCGTAATTAGTGTGACAGATTAATAAAATATAATTTATTATTAACACGAACGGGCAGAGAGCTAAGTATTGAAGGTGCTGAGGAGGACCCTGTCGCTCTGTGACCTCGGACAAGTCACTTCAAATCTCCGGACCTCATTTGCTGTAGGAAAATAATTAACAGGGTTAGACCCATTCCTGGCTCATCTTGCTCTAAAATGTAACTTATAGGCCTGAGTTTCCCTCTGACAGCAGGGAGGCCATTGAAGTTAAGACGGAGTGGGTTCTGGGAATTTGGGGTACCCAGGCTCTGGTCCCAGCTCTGCCCCTCTGTGCTGTAGTAACCTGGGCAGGTCATGCCCCCATGCCTCTGTTTCCCCATCTGGGCTGATGTCTGAGAGTCCCTCCAGGAAAGAAGCAGAGAGTTGTTGCCACAAAATAAATGAGGGTTTGACTTTGAGAAATGTTCTAGAATGGTGCTGTCCATTAAAAATATAACACAAGCCACATGTGATTTTAAATTTCTTAGTAGCCACATCAAAAAATAAATTAAAAAAAACAGATGTCATATTAGTATATGTTATTTAGCCCAATATATCCAAATATGACCACTTCAACGTGTGATCAATATAAAAATATTATTAACACGATCTTTTACTTTTTTTTATTGAGCCTAAGATCCGGTGTGCGTTGTGCCCTCGCAGCACATCTCCTTTTGGACTGGCCACATTTCCAGTGCTCAGGAGCCACGTGTGGCCAGTGGCTGCTGTGCTGGATAGCACAGGTCTAGACCATGAGCTTTGGAATCCAATAGCCCTGAGTTCAAGTCTGCTAGTTACTGGCTGTGTGACCTGGGACAAGTCACTTAACATCTCTGAGCCTTGTTTCCTCCCCTGTGAAGTGAGCATGATAATGGCACCCACCATGTAGGGCTGTCTAGAGGACTTAGTAAGATGGTGCAGGTTAGAGGTTTAGCGCCTGGTGAGCCCCAGGGCAGTGTGTGGGGCCAAAATGCCGCTCGTGGTGATTGAGTCTAGGTCTAGCGGGGTCCCCTGTCCAGCCACAGGCTCACCGCCGTCTCTGCCTCAGGTCCCGGATGCGCCGGGAGATGTTGGTGGAGGGGACCCAGGACGAGCCAGACCTCGACCCAAGTGGGGGTCCTGGCATCCTGCCCCCAGGACTCTCCCACCCGGACCCCACCCCGCAGAGCCCCGACTCTGAGGCTGAGGACCAGAAGCCTACCGTGAAGGAGCTGGAGCTCCAGGAGCGCTCTGAGGAGAGCAGCACAGCCCTGACGGCGCAGGACCAGGACCAAGTGAGGATCAAGCAGGAGCAGACGGAGGAGGACGCCGAGGAGGAGGTGGGCGGCCAGCCCCAGGACTTAGGGGAGCCGGACAAAGGCCAAGGTCCCCCCAAAGAGGAGCATCCTGACCCTAAGAGTGATGACGGACTCCCAGAAGTGGCCCCCGGGCCCCTCCTTCCAGGCGGAACCACCCCAGACTGCCCGTCGCTGTATCACCCCCAGGAGAGTGAGGCCCGGGAGCGGCTTCACCCGGACCCTCTAAGTTTTAAGTCAGCCTCGGAGTCCTCACGCTGCAGCCTGGAGGTGTCACTGAACTCACCCTCGGCTGCCTCCTCGCCAGGCCTCATGATGTCTGTGTCACCCGTGCCCTCCTCCTCAGCCCCCATCTCCCCGTCCCCACCTGGCGCCCCCCCTGCCAAAGTGCCGAGTGCCAGCCCCACTGCTGACACAGCCGGGGCCCTGCACCCCAGCGCTAAGGTGAACCCCAACTTGCAGCGGCGGCACGAGAAGATGGCCAACCTGAACAGCATCATCTACCGACTAGAGAGGGCTGCCAATCGGGAGGAGGCACTGGAGTGGGAGTTCTGAAGGCGGGGGCAAGGGGCGAGGGACATACCCTGGTGACTGCCTTCTGTCGCTCACTCTCCAGACAGGGCGGGGTAAGGGAGGGAGGAGCTCAACCATCAAAATGTGGACAGCAGTGTTAGGCCGTTTACGTTTTTTGTTGTACTCCTACGAAGCTGTGAGTGAGCAGGTGGGTCCGATGCCGTCGCCTCCTCTTTTCAGCACCCCCTGCCCCAGGGAGCACCAGGAATCTGCCGCTTCTCCACCCTCACCCTTCCGCAGGAGGCAGAAGCAAAATACCGCCACATTTCACCTGAACACTCCGAACTCTTTTAGAAAAATAAATAAATATTTATAGACCTCTTTTAGATATTTTAATAAAGGATCCTTTGGAATTTATTTCCAGCTGATGCTCTTTTGATATTACAGAGAGTTATAAAATCAGGATGCTGTCACAACTGTTGCGAAGTATACACTGAAGTTGTGTCGTTTTTGCCACTAGATGAGATTAAAAGAAGACAATTGTTCAAAGCCATCACAAAACACTATAAGACTGACCAAAATTTAGATAACCTTTGAACCGCGGTTTTCCCCACTTCTGTCTGTGAGACACAGCGCGTGGCTGCTGCCCTTCCAGAGACCGTGCTGGAAAGAGAAAGTCCGAAAGACTCTAAACGAAAACCTCGATGCCGTTGAGGATGTGTTTCATTCTGCTGGTCTGTTTCGCAACCCTGATGACACAGAACGTCCCTCGCCGTTGTAAATGTTGTAGAGATGTGGGCTGCGGCCCGACCGTCCAGATGTAGCATGGTACATGATGACAAACTGCTTCCACCCCCTCTAGTCAGAAACCCGTGGGCCGTGGAGGTCGGACATCCATCTTGTCCGGCCGTAGACGAGTTTCCAGATCCTTTGGAAAAGCTGAGCACTGGGGGCAGGTGCTTGGAGAGTGGCGCTCGAGCCAGAGCCACTCCTTTCCCCAGCCTGAATCACGGCCACGCCCCAGGGAGTTTCCCTACAGGTATGAGCGTGGGTTTTTCCGGAGCAAGGTGGCCACCATCTTCCCCTCCTTACGTTCTCCAGACGTGACGGTGTTGCTCACGCCACAGACACTGAAGCTTAGCAACCAGCGCCAAAAAGTACGTTCATCAGACCAGAGACCCCGGCTCGCCCTCTCACCCCTCTCAAGCTGAGCCCGGCGCTGTTTCTGGAAGGCATCTGCGACTCGCAGCCCGCGCAGAGCCCCCAAAGGCCGAGATCGTCGCGGCACGTCCGCTGCAGCTCAGTCTCCAAGTCCGCCCTCCCGCGCGTGACCTGCCGGGGCTCAGGGCTCACCCCCAACTCAGAGGAGCCCTTCCTCCAGTGCCGATCGAGCTTTCCAGAACAGCCGCCATCTTGGCTGTGGACTCTTGCTCCCTCGTTTTTATCGTTTTCCCAAAACTCTCCGTGGGGAGGCTGACGGGGCGATTGCCCAGGATGAAGATGAGAAGGTCACCAGGGTCGGGGCCAGTCCCTGCCGGGAGGAGAGATGGCCAACGAGCATTTCGAAACCGCATGGGCAAAACCCAGCAACCAGAGGGGGACAGATAAGGACCGTTCCAGAAATGCCGACTGTCGAGCTCCCGGCCCGGGCTGCAGTCTCCTCGCGAACACTCACCACCACCACGACCCCCGAAGGAAAACCTCCTTCTCCACACCCAGGCTATGCATTGAAGAGTTTTCCACTGTACACATTTTTATCCAGATGAAGGTATTTTTATATTCTAACACGGAAACAGTGACCAATTTTCAGAGTAATCAAATCTGGAGCAAACGAAACATCTCCTTCTAGCCACCGCCATGCTGCAGTTGCGACGACCGTGGGAGAACACATCCCTTTTACTGCTGGAACCAACACGGCGTCGAACCCAGGCCCGCGCACACGCCGTCCCTAGAGAACTACGCTGGGCTTTGGTGTGATGGGATTTGACGCAGCACTTAGTATCGTCTCCTGAACACAGAAATCCTGTTGTACTTCAAGCCGGCGGGCCCGTGAACAACTTTGTCAGGTTCACGTCCTATAACGGTTTAAAAAAAAAAAGAAAAAAAAAACCCACACAAAACCGTTTCTATGAGAGATCGATGAACTTTGTTTAAAATTTTAAAAAAAAGGAACACGTTCTGTAAACGAGTCGCTAAATACAGAATTGTATAATAATTCGGGGTGTGCTGCTGCTTTGTTCTGGAGCTGGGGGTGCAGGGTGGGGGTCACATCTGGCCCTCAGGGGTGTTTCACAAAATGATATTTTTAAGAACTAGTTTCTAAATTATTTGCCAACATTAAAATATGGGGCATGTCACATAAAAATCACGATTATTGGCTCCTCTCGGAAATAGTAAGGTCTGGCCACGCCGGGCCCACATTCCAGTGTGACAGCTGCCAGCTGGGCAGTGGCTGCCTTTAGACGGGCGGGGCCCATGCCTGTGATTTGCATTGGTCCTCCCTGTGCCACCTGGGCCCTGCGGGCACCTGGGTTGGCAACTGTGTGTTGTGCCTGAGCTGCAGCAAAGAAAGACAGAAGGATTGGAAGCTGGTTAGACTCTAAGGAGTCAAGATTGCACCGTGTCCCCAAATCTTTGGCCACAGGCCACAGCCCTAAGGCCAGCCAGGGTACAAACGGTGCCCACCTCCTCTTTCCTGATGGGAAAATGCCAAGAGGAGCTTCCTGGTGACCAATGTAGCATCACCCCTTTCCCAGTTCTATTTCCAGGGACTCAGTTTCCTCATCTGTAAAATGGGGGCATCACAGCAGCCAGCTCAGAAGGGCATTATGAAGGATGGTCGTGCCTGTAAAACGCTAAGAGTGCGGCACAGAATAGGAGCTCGGTAACTATTGTATGGTATGTAAGTAGGGGTGGGTTCTTCCAACCCATGGTGGTGAGTTGCCCTGTGCATCAGGCTCAGGAGGGGGTTTTTGTGACCAATAATGTCAAGAGAGTCCCTGGCACTCTTGCGGCACTAACATTACTCACCCATGAGCCAAAGCCGCGTGGCCTCCCAAGACAGACCTTTCCCCTTGTCTGGAAATCTTCCGGTCCATCCGGTTTTTCCACGTGTCCTTGCAGTGGGAATTAAACAATTACCCGCCCCCCCCACCCCACCCCCGTTAGGATAACTAGTTGCCCCAAGCCCAGTAGGATGGCCCCCTGGGGGTAGTGGCCGGTAAGGGCCAAAGTCTCCATCAACCTGGAGCCCTGAGCCAGCCCACGAAGGGTGACATTTCAGGCAGGCTGGCCTGTCCTCAGAGTCAGGGAAGGGCAGGAGGGTAGTAGCCAGTGCCCAAATCACTCCCTGCCTCAGTTTCCCCGGCTGTGAAGTGGGGGCGATAGTAATGACACCTTCCTCCCAAGGCAGCTGTAAAGATTTGCATTAAGTAAAGCCAAGGACTGGCCCTTTGACCGTTGGTTTACAGCTCTTGAGAAGGTCAGAGGTCGGAAAGCCCCAGGACGTGGCCCCCCCGGGGCACATGGGGGCAGGAACGGAATCCGGCACCTAGAAGCCACCTGAGAACCTGAGGCAGCAGCCGCCCCGTGGCTCTGGGTCATCGGCTCTGGTGCTGACATCGCACCTGCAGTCACTGCCCTCGAGCAACAATGCAGCAAAAACACAGCAATGTGGGATTGCGAATGGGGGCGAGAAGGACAGGAAGGCCTTCCAGGAGGAGGCGGGTTTGGATCAAGAGGCAACTATTCATCCAGCTAATAAGCACTTACTGAGTACCTACTGTGTGCTCGGTGCTTTGATGGAGGAAACACAGGGGCCAGGAGAGCACAGGCAGAGGGGTCCTGGAAGGCTTCCTGGGGGAGGAGGCATCTCAGCGGACACCCGAAGGCTGCTGAGAGAAAAGAGAAGCAGAGGAGGAATGCAGAGAAAGCAGGCAAGAGGTGAGACTGGGTAAGAACTTGGGGTGGGTTGGGGGGAGTCCAAAGGAGACCGGAAGCTGAGGTAGGAGGCAGAGAGGCCTTAAGAGGAACAGGGGCCAGATCGTGACACCCCTTGGGGCATGGCAGGAAATAGGCCTTTCTCCTGAGGGCACTGGAGAGCCATGGAGGGTGTGAGGCAGGAGGTGGCTGTGTCCAGACTTACATTTTTAGGAGGCTGGGAGGTTCCATCTGCCTGGGGAGATGGTGGGGCTGCAGGTGGGGCAGGGCCCACTGCACTGCAGCCCTGAGCCGCAGGCCTCTGCACCCCTGCCCCTTGCTTCCCAGCCTGCCCTCCTCTTCCTCCTGGTTTAGCTCCTCCTGCTGAGCCAGCAGCCCCACATCCCATCAGCTCCTGGGGAATGAACAAAACCAAACCTTCCCTGGCTGACTGGCCCCTCTGGGGGTGGGGCAGGCTTATTCCAGAGGCCAAGTCACCAGATTGCGTTGCCATGGAAACCCAAGCGCAAGGGGTCTGGGGCTGGGAACACCCCCGGACAGGCTGGGTGACCTTAGCCAAGGTGACTCCTCACTCCAGGTCGATGAGAGGGATAAGGTTTCTCTGGCCTCCTAGGGCGTGGGTGCCAGAGCACTGGCTTTGAACTCAGCCACCCAGATTCGAATCTCCGCTATCGGGTAATCCTAGGGCCCTGCGAGGAGACTCAGTTTCCTTATCTGTAGAGGGACAGGATCAGAATAGTAGCCACTAGTATCAGTCGCCTATTGCCACCAAACAAATGACACCAAACTGAGCGGCTTACAGTTATAAACCCTTCCCTCTCGCAGTCTGTGAGTCGGGGAGCTGGGGGGCTTCACTGGATCGTTCCGGCTGGTGGGTCTCTCGGAGGTGGCAGGTAAGCCGTCAGCCAGGGCTCCAGTCACTGGAAGGCTGTTCTGGGACTGCAGGACCCGCGTCCAAGAAGGCGCACTCCTGCGGCCTGCAAGGCAGTGTTGGCTGTGGGTTGGGGACTTCAGTTCCTCTCCACGCGGGGCCGTCCCTGGGGCTGCTCGAGTGTCCTCCCAGCACAGCAGCTGCTTCCCCAGGAGCAGCCACGGCAGAGGCTGCAGTGTCTTCTGTGACCTAGATTGGGAAGCCCCATGGTCACAGCCACGGGATCCTGTTGGCCACACAGGCCACCGTGATTCAGTGTGGGAGGGGACCAGGAGTCAGGGCTCACGGGAGCCATCTCAGAGGCTGCGGCACACTGCCACATGCCTTTCTTCGAAGAGTAAACGAGCGCTTCTTCAGCTGTGTCCCAAACACCCTCGCGTCCTGCTCGGAACGCAGCTTCCTGGGCCCTGTCCCCACTTACCCAGAATTCCGGGAGCCAGAGCCCAGGAATCTGTATTTTTAAGTGCCCAGGTGACTCAGATGCAAACGAAGACATCACAGGTCTCCAGCAACGGGAGGCAGTTCTAACCCCTTCGGTGTTCTCTGGCCACCCGGGCGTGCTGGTCCCTGGGAAGGACCCTGGCAAACGGAAGAGGCTAAGAGAAGAGGAGACAGAGCAGGTGTCCGCCGGGTGTCTCATCACAGCCAGGACTGTTGGGTTGAAAGAAATTGTTCGTCACTTAACTGTGCAGACGGTTTGTTGGGAGGACCCAGGGGAGATCTTGGGAGACCCAAAGGCAGAAGGTCAGCCAGGCTTCGGGGTCCTGCGTGGTCTAATCTGATCTGCTTCGCTCTCGCGAAGGCCTGGTGGTTTCTCTCCCCGACATCATGGCCGTCTGGAACGGCCGCTCCTCCGTCAGGTCTTCAGTTTAGCGCCCTCTGGTACCCGAGCCTCTGTCCCCGCAGTTCCACATTCCCAGGACCCCGATTGGCTCAGCTTGTGTCTCGGGACGGGAGGAATTGGGTGAGCGAGAGAGGGGCGGGGATGACGACGGCTCCTCTGTGCCAGGCCCTGGGGGCACATGGGAGGCAGACTGCAGTCTAGCGGCCGGGAGCCCTGCCTGGGATCTCAGCCCCACGAGCAGAGGCGCAGTGACAGCCGTGGCCCTGGCGCCGGGCGAGAGCAGCTCCACTCGTAGCCCCAAGCGCAGGGAGGGGAGGGGCGGCCAGCCCCTGTCAGGAGGGCAAGCTTTCTGCAACCCTCAGGAGGAAACAGCTCATGGGCTCACCTTTTAAAATGTACTGTTACTGTAGTAAAACATACGTACCATAAAACTTAGCGTCCCAACCATCTTCAAGTGCGCAGTCCGGTGGCACTAAGCACGTTCACAACGTTGTGCAGCCGCCACCACCACCATCTCCAGAACGCTTCATCTTGTAAACTAGACTCTGTGCCCGTTAAACACTAACTCCCCACTTCCCTCCCCCAGCCCCTGGCACCCACAATGCTACTTTTTGTCCCTATGAATATGACTACACTTGGGACCTCAAGTAAGTGGAATTACAGTATTTGTCCTTTCGTGCCTGGCTTTTTTCCCTTAGCATGATGTCCTCAAGGTTCATCCATGTTGTAGCGTGCGTCAGAATTTCCTCCCTTTTTTTTTTATTTTAGTTTTTTGTAGAAACGGGGTCTTACCATGTTGTCCAGGCTGATCTTGAACTCCTGGCCTCAAGCAGTCTTCCCACCTCAGCCTCCCTAAGGTCTGGGATCACAGGCATGAGCCACCGCACCCAGCCTCCTTCCTTTTTAAGGATGAATAATATCCCATTGCTGGATAGACCCCATTTTGATTGTCCATTCATTCACTGGCGGGCACTTGGCTACGTCCACGTTTTGCTATTATGAATAATGCTGCTGTGAACATCGTTGTACCAACATCTCTTCGAGACCCTGCCTCTGATTCTTTTGGACGTACACCCAGAAGTGGAATTGCTGCATCAGGTGGTAATTCTGTTTTTAACTGTTTGAGGAACCGCCATACTGTTTTCCACAGTGGCCGTGCCATTTTACGTTCCCACCAACAGTGCACAGGGTTCCACTTTCTCCACATCCTCAGCAACACTTGTTATTTCTGTTCCTTTGACAGTAGCCGTTCTAAGGGGTATGAGGTGGTGTCTCACTGTAGCTTCGATCTGCATTTCGCTACTGGTTAGTGATGTCGAGCACTGTTTCATGAGCTGCTTTGCCATTTGTGTATCTTCTTTGGAGAAATGTCTGTTCAAGTCCTTTGCCCATTTTTTAATCAGGTTGTTCTGTTGTTGTGGAGTTTTAGGAGTTCTCTACATATTCTGCATATCAATCCCTTATCAGATTGCAAGTGATTTGCAAATATTTTCTCATAGGCCCGCCTTTTAGAAAGTCTTCATCAAAAAACACAAACCTACAGCTGGCCTTAAGCAGCTTATTATTTTACTACCTTGGAAGAGTGTCATTTTGGATGCTGAGATTTAAAGACTGGGAGAGGTGGCAGAGACTTTTTCATACCAAAGTTTGTATACGGTGTGGTAAGGTGATCTGGGGAGGGGTTGAGGACAGCTGGCACCAGATCTAGCCACAGAGTAGGGACAAAGCAGCCCCATTTAGGAACATACAAGGTGCAGGGCCATATGGGGACATGATATTCTTTCAATATTTGTTTACTCAGGAGAAATGGAAGGCTTTGAAAGGATGAGAAGCAGTGACTCCTTTGCTGTTCCAGGGACTCCTGTTCTAGCCCCAGCCTGCACCCCGCTGAGCCAACAACAGCCCTGTGGTTGGTTACCCAGGGCCGCCCTCAAGTGTGTGCCAAACTTGGCATAGGGCATTTTCTTTAGAGCAGCCTGCTTCATGATGGCAAGATGGCTGCCAGAGCTCCTGGCGTCAGACACAACTCCTCCTGCCCCCCTCCCCCGCCCCCAAGAGAGGAGAACAGTGAGAGAGCTCTTTACTGGGTCTCTTTTTAAAACAAGACCTTTCTACTCACATCTCATTGGCCAAAATTGGATCATACAGCCATTCTTTGGCAGCTAAAGTTTAGCCATTTCCTGCAAGCCTATAGCAGCATGACCGATTGAATTTGACTAATTACTCAGGGTGGATGGATGTTGGGCAACCAGCCATAAATTCTGGCCTGAGTGTCCCTTTTGAGGGTCTCACCCCCTACCCCAAGTGTCTTCTCAGAATATTCCTTCTGACCACTTATATACACCCCCTAGACGTGTGCCCTGACACCTCCCCGGGGTCAAGAGGAAACACCAACATGTTAGCAGGTGGATGCACGTTTGGTATTGACCGATTTTTCTCCCCCTCCGCCCTTCAGTTGGCTCGAAGGAAACATTACAGCAGGTAAGGGCACACTTATGACCCTCTCTCGGAGCTGTCTCTCTCCTGCTATTTCCCCCACTCTGTGCCCCATGCCCTGTGGTGGCTGCGGTCACAAATGCCACAGCAGCGCCCTGACTCAGCCACTTCCCCGGCCCCCATCTGTCAGCTGTGGTCCCATGAGAGATGGAAAGAATTACTCAGCACGTGCTGGATGCTCACAAGTGGCATGAGTCCCTGACCTTAATATTTTCCATTTCTTGAACGTGAGGACTGTAGGTGGCCCATGCTAAGCCACATCTTCCTAAATTGTGCATGATTTTTCCAGACTTGTGAGGGAGACCCAAGCTCCAAGTCCACATTAGGAAGACCTAGGACCTAGTCCCTCATGCTGGGCCACCTTGGGCCACCCCCTTCCCTTCTATAAACCCCCCATTAGCCCAGCAAACCGATCTGAGAGAGCAGATGGCGTCAGTGCTGCTACCATCCACCAGGTGCTCACGGCAGGCATTACTAATCAATCGCAGCATCTTTCTCTCTGAACATGTGTTGCTGCCAGAATTCCCCCAGGCTCCCAGGCAGCCTCCTTGACTGGTCAGTGAGGAAAGTCAGGTCCTGACTCTTCCATTTGCCATCCTGATCTGAATCACCACTAACTTCCCTCCCAACTCAGGTCTCAGCCACAGCTGACACTCAAGTCCTGTCTTTCCTCCCCCTTCTCTTGCTCTACAGAGGAACTAACTCTGTGTTCCATGTTCCCTCATGTCCCTCCCGAAGGCTCTGTCCTGCCACAGGACCCCCGAAGTTGACATTGCTGCTCTGGTGCTCTCCAGCTGTGTGGCCCTGGCAAATTTCACACCCTCTCTGAGCCTCAGTTTCCTCATCTGTGAAATGGGGCCAGGATCTGCCTGAAGAGGTTGTGAGAATATGCCTGTCAGAGCTATGGAGACCACACACTAGTCATGTCCCCATGGGGCCTGCCCCGGGCTCTGCCAGGCAAATCGATCGTGGATTTTGATGGGGGAAAAATGACACAACCAGCCAGTACTTGACACACTTTTGTTTATTTTAACTCTTGCATCCCACTCCCAGGCCACCTGACGTCTCTCCCCCGACCCAAGCCCGGAGGCAGCCTGACCTCATCTTGTGCTTTGGTAGGGGGACATCCCCCACCACTGTCCCCCAGGAGACCAGGGCCACTGTACCTTGAGAGTTTGTAAACCTGCACTAGGACTGGGGCTCTGGGCAGCTCCTAACACTCCTCTGGAGCCCATGGACGGCAGCCACCACCCCCACCCTCACCCCTCAAGATTCTGGAAGCTGGGGAAGGGGACCGTACCAAGACCCCAGAGGTACCTGCCAGAGGGAGAACCAGGTGAGATCCCCTCTGGAGGCACCGTGGCATCTCTGAGCTGTGCTTCTCCAGCCGAGGCTGCCCCTCTCCCCGGAGGCAGTGCCCACTGTCCCCCCAGCCAGTCCCAGAGCCAGGGCCCCCATCCCTTCCCACCAGCCAACAGGAAACAAAAGGAATGAAAACACCAAGCTTTGTTGCCAGAAAAAAATAAACCCTAGGTATTTAAAAATAAAATTCAAGCTGGAGCCCCAGCCCACTGAGCCAGCAGCGAGCTGGACAGGCCGTGATTGCGGACACGTCGCCCCCTGCCCTGCCATGTTCCCCAAACCCCAGAGTCCCCAAAGACAGAAGGGGCTGCGGGCTGAGTCTGTCACCAAGAGGCAGTCTCCAGGGAAATAAAGGTGGGGTGGAGGTGTCCTCAGGGCATCCCATGCAGGGCACTGAGGACTGTAAACATGACCCAGGCTTAGGGCCGGAGCCCTAAAGTTCTTCCTGGACGAGCAGTGGCACTGCGGTGAGCAGGGTGGTCCGGCTGTCAGCCTCGGGCCCGGTGAGGCCCGGATTCCCCCGAGCTGCTCAGAAGCGGGTGCTGCCTGGAGCTGGAGGGAGGGTGCCAACTCTGCAGCCGCTTTTCTCTGCCGCTGGGTCGGCACCTGGGCCCTTCCCAGGCAGTGAGTCAGCTGTGGCCTCCCCTCCCTGGACGAACCTGCTGGAGAGTCAGCTCAGGCCACGCTGCCCAGACCAGGACAGGAGGTCAGGCAGCTCCCAAGGGCCCCGCCCCAGGCCCCGGAGAGAAGAGCTGGCTCCCGGGGGGAAGGAGACCGAAGGAGACAGTCAAGTGTCGGGAGAGCCAGGTAAGGGCACAAAGACAGGGCCCGAGGCCAGAGAGCCACTGCCGTGCCAGGAGCACCACCTAACGCCTGGCATGGGGCCCAGGCGATCTCACCCTACCGGTCACATGTGAAAACCTGCACCTCCTTCCCCATTGGCAGCGCTCTGAGCTCCCTTCTGTACCTGCTGCTTCTGGAAGGCGGCAGGCTGGCCTGGGGCAAGGCCCAGGTGTGGTGTGCCATGGCCCAGCCCCTCTGTCCACGTGGAGGGCCGGCGCTGACCGGGCGTTTGCTTTTCAGGCGTGGACTGCCGTTGGGTCCAGTGACCGTCTGAGCTGCGGCCCGGCGAGGCCTGTTGCCAGCAAGAGGCCCCTGGTGGGCAGCTCAGGCCGGGCCCAGGGCTCGAGTTCTCCAGAAACCTCAAGCTTCCAGAGGCTCATGCACGGCCTGGATTCTGCTACCGCCAGGCACGACGGTCTCCTCAAGGCTGGGCCTTCTGAGTCACAGGGTCCTAACGGCCCCTCAGAATCCAGCACCTTCTCAGCACTTGAGTCCCGAGACCAGGCGCTCAGGGCCTGCAGGGCTGGCCTTGGCCACAGTGTCCCTAACCCAGCCCCCCAGTCTCTTCAGGGCTGGGCCTGCGTCCTGTAGAGCAGGAGCCTTGGTGACCTTGGGACCCGTCACCCCGTCAGGGCTGGGCCCGGCTGCTGAGCCACTGGGCGCGCAGAGCGCGGATCTCCTGGCCGTACCA
>NW_012154285.1:6118920-6150356 GCF_000956105.1 Propithecus coquereli
GGCGGGGGCGGGGGCGGGCAGGCCCCGGCGCGCACGGCCGCCAGCTGCTGCTCCAGCTCGCGCACCACCAGCCGCAGGTAGTCGAAGCTGGCCCGCGACAGCGCCTTCACCCAGCGCTCCATGGCCGCCTGGCTCTCGGCCGCCAGCACGTAGGTGCGCGCGCGGGCGCCGGCGAAGCGCACGGCGAAGGCGAACTCCTCGGCGGCCTCCACCAGCTCCACCGTGCAGCCCTCCAGGATGATGACGCCCACCGGCTCGCGGCTGGCCGGCTCCTCGAAGTAGAAGAGCATGTTGCCGCGCAGCACGAACCAGCGGCGGTGGTAGGCCGCGTGCCGCCCGCCCTTCTTGTGCAGGAAGCCGGCGTTGTCCACCGGCGCGTCGCACGTGGCGTAGAAGGCCAGGCTGCGCTCGTTCAGCTTCATGGCGGCCAGCGGGGGCCTGCGGCCTGCCCCCCAGGACAGCAGTGAGTCCCGTGCCGGCCGCAGCCAGGCCACCCAGCCTCCCAGTCCCCCCTGCACCGAGGAGGAAACCGAGGCTCACAGAGTGAAGCAGCCTGCCCAGGCTCACACAGCTCCTAAGGAGCAGGCACAGGACTCGAACCCCCGTCTCACTGGCCCCGAAAGCCAGCTTCATACCCCTCCTGCTAGTGCCCTGCACCCCCAAACTGACATTCAGAATTCCTGCCACGTACCAGACGTTTTATATATATTAACTCATTTGATCCTGCAGCAACCTTAGGTGACAGGGACTGGCATTACTCCCGTCTAGAGAGGTCAGCCGCTCGGCCAAGGTCACAGAGCAGGTTGGGCAGGGCTGAAATTCGGACCCAGGCCTCATGTCAGGTGCCGCTGCTTCCATCATCCAGGCAAGGAGACCAGCTGGCCTTCTGCCATCCTTCCAGGTCCCAGCCCTGAGTTTGTGACTCAGCCTTGGTTTGTCCATCCATGAAATGCGGACACAAGCAGAACCTCCTTCAGAGAGTTGTAGGGACTTACTTCACTCACGAAATATTTATGAAGCACCTATCCTGTGCCAGGCACTCTTCTAGGACTAGGGATACAGCAATAAGCAAGAGGGACAGGGTCCCTGCCCTCACGGTGCCCACATTCTAGTGGCAAGAGATGAAGAGGCAGACGGTTAACAAACAGATAAAATGTCTGCCAAAGGTCTTCGTGCCATGGGAAAAAAAGATAGGGAAGGGAGTCAGGGGTGTAGAGACAGGGAGAGCACCTGATTTAGCAGGTGGTCCGGGGAAGGTGAGGGCAGGAGCCAGGGGGACATCTGGGGGAAGGGCATGCCAGGCAGTGGGAACAGCAGGTGCAAAGGCCCAGGAGTGGGAAGCTGCCACTGTGCTGGAGGCACAGCTGGGAGGGGAGGGGGAGGTAGTCAGAGAGGCGGAAGCGACTGTTATGAAATAATCCGAATACAGACGTGGGCCCAGGGCTAGGCCGACTTACAGGGAGCAAGGGCAGGAGCGTCCCGTACTCATTTAACACAGAGGCCTCTACCTCCACCTGTGCACTGGCCGCCATGATTTCATCCACCTTCCCCCAAGGAGTACACGACGGGGATGACACTGGCCAGGTAGGACTTACCAGGAGGCAACACATGGGGCCTCAGACTGGCCACACCTCCCCTTGGGGTTTTCCATGGCCACTTTGAGGTCCCACCTCGTGCTCCCACTACACAGCCTCACCCTGCATAGGGTGGTAGCTATATTTCTCAAGAGGTGAAGTGTATCAAGTCCCTGGAATGCAGTAGGTGCTTAATTAATGTTCATTCTCTCCCTGGGTGGTACCTTACTCAGGCTCTGGAGGAATGAGGTCTGGGTGGTGGCTCTGTGGCAGCAGCTGACCACACCTGACCGAGGGTGGAAGGGGCAATTGCTTCCAACCAAATCTTAAGTGTCCTTGCCACCTTGTGTCGCCCACCTAGGCTGTCAGGGAGGCTTCCTGCAAGACGCACATGAGCTGTGATTTAGAAGGTAAGATCAGCTTGTCCTGACCTAGTGGTGGGGCCAAAGCCTGAGCCCTAAAAGGCTCAAGGTGTTTAGTCCCCACTCTGCCTCTCAGACAGGCTGTCCCTCTCCGAGCCTCAGTTTCTCTCCCTGCAAAATGGGGTTCATGCATTGCCACTGCCGCCCCGCCCAACCAAACAATTCCCACGTGGATCCTGGCCCCATTTCGCACAGGAGCCTCCCGCCCACTCACCAGGTTTCCCTCCTACCTCTCAGGCCGCCGCTGGCCTCCCCGCCCTCTGCCCAGCTCTACTTGGCTCTTCTCTGGGTTCAAATGACAGTTCTGCAGTATCTGGCTGGGTGATCCCAGGCAAGCTATTAGCCTCTCTGGGCCTCTGTTTCTGCATCTGTAAAACGAGATAGTAACGGCGCCTAAGTCAGGGTTGTGATAATGAGACAGTGACCACGTGGAAGGCACAGAGTATGGGGCCAGGCACACAGTACGTGCTCAGCAGTGGCGGCTGCTGACATCCTCCTCGGCCTCCCCAAATGCTCCCTTCCAGTATGTCCTATCTCAGCAAATGGCCCTTGGTTTTCCTGTCACCCCCATATCTGATCCAGTCCAGCTGATGCCCTTCCAGCCTCTCCCAAACCAATACTCAGCCTCCGTGTACCCCACCTCCCGTTCAGGGCCCTCACCGTGACCTGCCGGGCTGGCCGCAGTGGCCTCTGCACTAGCCTCTCTGCCGCCTCCACCATGGGCCTCCCCTGGGCACACTGAATCCACTCCCCACAGAGCGAGCCTATTAAGTCCAATCATACCCCTCCTCTGCTCTAAATCCTTCCATGGCTCCCCACTTCTCTCAGCGTCAAATTCAGTCCTCCACATGGCCTCCAACTTCCCTCTCCCTACCTGCCTCTTTCCTCCCAGCTCACTCGGCCCCAGCCACCCTGGCCTCCTGTCAGTTCCTCGAAGACCCCAGGCACATTCCCGCCCCAGGGCCTCTGCCTGGCTGCTCTCTCTGCCTGATGCCCTTCCTGCATCCTCACGTGGCCAATGCCTCATCCTTCCATCTCAGCTGGACCAGAGACCCCCCAGTCACTCTCCTGGGCCGCAGCCTGAAATTACCTGGGTTGTGTTTGCCTGCGGTAGGAGGGCAGGGGGCTTTCTGGTCTGAATCCCAGGCCCTGGCTTGTCGTAGGTGCTCAAATACCTGCAGAGTGAATCAGTTATCTTCTTAAACCTCTCAACAGCCGCCTGACAAAGGATTGGTCCCCCCCCACATTCATACATGTGGAAACTGAGGCACAGAGAGGTTAGACAACTTCCCCAAAGGCATGGTGCTGTGCCCAGAAACACGTGCTCTGGGCAAACCACCCAAATGGGGACTGATCTTGGGGTCTCTCTACCCCATCAAGGCCTAAGGAAGAGCAACTTCCCTCACGTTCAGGAGCCCTCCTCCCCCACTGCCCAGATGGGGCCACACTGGTCCAAGGTCACCAGCCAGCACAGGACCCTGCTCTGCCCACAGCCCCTGCCACCCCCGGCCTGGCTAGAAAGGGGCACAGGCTGCAGCCTACAGGGAAGGCCTGGTCGCTGGCTCACCTCCCCACGCTGTTTCCCAGCAAGTTCAGAGTCCACTGTGGGCGCTGCGATGATTCAAGAGCCCGTGGCCAGGCGGGAGACTGGAGAGAGCCCAGCCCCACTCTGCTGCCAGGGCCAAGTTCCTGCCTCCGCCAGTCCAGGGTGGAAGACCTTGGGCAGTCACTTCGCCTTTCCAAGCCTCAGTTTCCTCATCTGTTATACGGGTTGTAGAGGGGCTTCAACGAGCTAAATAAGGAAAAACGGCTGGCAAGCTACGTCCGGGAAAGGCATTACAAATATTATAGCTGCTGTCAGTTGAGGTTTTCACAGCCTCATCTGCAAAATGGGAACATTGATATCCATCCTCCTAGGAAAGGCTGAACCCATTAATCCTGAAGAATCGGTCATTTTGCAAAGTGCTCGGTGGGTGGTGAGCATTCAGGGAAGGAGCTGTCGGAAAGGCAAATAATCAGCCCAAGGTCTCTAGGGGAACAGCTGGCCCCAGAACCCAGACCCTGGGGACCGGAGGCATGGCATTTTGGCACTCACTTCAAGGACAGAAGTCAGAACGGCAGGTCCTGGAGTTGAATCCAGCTGCCCTGAGTGTCCCCCAGGGCGTGGGGGAGAGGGTGTGGCATGCACAGGCTGAAAAACATGTGCCAAGAACACTGAAGAGCCGCCTGTCCAGCGCCCCCTTGCCCCTTGCAGGGGCTGGTCCTCCAGGTGCGGCCCTGCTCCTAGCTACCCTCTGTCCCTTTGCGTGTCGTACGTAGGAGCGTCTTGAGTTCCTTAAGGGACAGCCAGAGCCGCAGAGGGGGCGGCCAACGGCAGAATGGGGGTGCCCGCGGAGGGCTGGTCCGCAGGGTCCCCCCAGCGGCGGACGTCCCTTAAGGGTCTGGGGGGCGGTCATCGGCCAAGTTCGCCCCGGCACTGGGGAAACTGCCACTGGCGAGCAATCTCCGACGGGCAGACGCCCAGCAGCGTACTCTCCAGGCGGCCCGGGAACCCCGAGGCCCACGGCGGCCCGACCCCGGTCCCACGTCCCCTCGGAGGTCCGCCCTCAGGTCCCCCGCCAGGCCCGCCTTACCTCGCGGCGCAGGCCTAGGGCGGCGGCGGCGCGGGAGGCGCGGGGCCGGGGGGCGGCCCGGCCATGGCCTGGGACCCGCGCGGCGGCAGCGGCGGCAGCGGCGGCGGCGCTTTGTCTCCCGGGCGGCCGGGCGGGCGCAGCCACCGGAGGGATAAGGCTCGTACGGAAGGAGGCGGGGGCAGCGGGACTGTCCTCGACCCGCGGGCGCGCCCCTTTAACCCTTCCCAGCCTGCCCGCGCCAGGCCCGGCCCCGCGTCCTTCCCGCCCCCCGATTGGCGGGCCCCGACCCGGCACGCCCCCGGATTCGCCACGCCCCCGTGGGCCCGCCCCCAAAAACACTCTTAAAGGAACCGCGCCTGGTTCACGAATTCCCCCGGTGCCCTATCCCAGAAAGGAAGATTCCAGCCCTGAAAGCTCGCTGTGGTTCCAAAGGTAAGGACAGGCCATGGATCGCCTGCAGGAAGCACTGGGGTCCTGGGCCACTCGCTGAAGTCCTAGGCTTGGAGTCCGAGCTCCCTCCAGCTAGGGTTGCCAGATTTGCCAAATTTAACACCCAGTTAAATTTGAAGGATACCTCTAACTCCTGAAAATTTGTGATTTATTGAAAAAATAACATAGGACGTTTCAAGCGTCCTGACAAATTCAATACAGGACCGCTCTAAATGTACAGGAGGCCCAGCCATCCTACCCTTTGCCCCAGGTGAAGAAAGAAAGTTCTGGAGTTGGGCAGACTTAGGTTCGAATCGCACTAAGCCACCAAATCACTGCGTGACCTTAGTGAGATCATTTCACTTCTCTAGGCCTCCATTTACCTCATCCGTCAAATAGACAATCATAGTCTATAAAGTGCACGGCACAACAGTAGGCTCAGCAAATAGGAATTGCTGTCTTTTTGTCCTGCCCAAAATAACACAGTTCCAACCCCTCGAACCCTTCTTTATTTCCAGTTCCTGCGGCCTCCTCCCCACCACCCTCCACATCCCAATCGCTGTCCAGTCGTGGCCCAAGGGCAAGAGAAACAAGACAGACCAGGATCATCTATTCGTTCTACAGCCTCTCACTGAGCGCCTACAGTGTGCCCGGCACTGGACCTGAGCAAGGCACACTCCCCCGGGAATTGAGACAACAAATAAGTTACAGAAATGATTCATGAGAGGAAGACTATAAGGCAAGACAAGGGGGTAGGAAGACTCAGGGTGGGACTGCAGCTTTTAGGCAAAGGGGTCAGGGAAGGCCCCTTTGAGGGGCAGAGTCCTGAGGGAATGAGGGAGGGAGGCCGTGTAGCCATCAGGGGGAAGGGTGTTCCCGGCAGAGGGAACAGCATGTGCAAAGGCCCCACAATGGGACCATCCTGGGCATGTTTGAGGAACAGCAAGGAGACCAGTGGGGCTGGAGCCCAGTAAGTGGAGGAATAACAGGGAATGAGGTCAGAGACTATTGGCAAAGCCAGGTTGCGTGGGGCCTTGTGGACCACGGGGAAGATTGTGCTTTTACTCTGAAAAGAATGGGGAGCCCTGGGGGATTCTGAGCAGAGCAGGGCCGTGATCTGTCTCAGGTCTGGCATGGTCCCTCCTGGCTGCTCTGGGGAGGATGGACTGCAGGGAGCAGGGGTCGAGGCTGGGAGACCAGGGAGGGTGGTGGTGGCTTAGAGCAGAGTGAGGCGGTGGAGGGGGACAGAAGTGGTAAATTCTGGACATACGTTTAAGATATATGTAAGATTTGCTGATGGGCTGAGTGTGGAGAATGAGGGTGAGGGAGAGAGGGGAAAGGAGTCTAGAATGACTCTAAACTTTTGGGTCTAAGTAATGAGAAAAATGAAGAAGATTTGGAGGGAAAAGTCCAGATTAGTCATTTCATCCAACTGGGCTGCAACAACTGGGTATTCATATAGGACAAATAAACCTTAACCCTTACCTCCTGCCCTGTATAAAAATTAACTCAAAATGGATTATAGATCTACCCATAAAGCTAGACTGTAAAACTTCTAGAGGAAAATAGGAGAAAAATCTTTGCAATGTTAGTAGAGGCAAAGATTTCTCAGACAAGACTCTAAGAGCATGATCTGTGAAAGGAAAAATTAAAAATTGGACTTCAACAAGATTTAAAACTTCTGCTTTTCAAAAGATACCATCAGAAAAAGGTATGCCACAAACTAAGAAAAAAAATTTCAATACATATCTCTAACAAAGGCTCTGAATTCCAGATATAATGAACTCTTACAACGCAGGTCTGCCTTGCATCAGCACATGGTTGGCCACAGAGAGAAGGTCCTTGAGCCTCCAGCCCACAGGGTAGGGAAATGAATGCCAGAGTCCAGCCCTGGGGAAGGCCTCTCCTGCTCTGGGCTTCACTCTTTTCAGAGGAGACGGGACGTGTGGACCATGGAGAATAGATGTGTTGTCCCCTCTGGGGAGACACACACACACGCTCACACATGCAGAGTTTCATGGGAGGTGTGTTACCCATTCCCCCTGCCTGGGAAGTCAGCATGGTCCACGCCCCTGGCCATGATGATTGGTTCAGGGATGTGCATGTGACCCAAGCCTAGCCAGTGAGGCTCACACCTGAGACCTTGTTAAGTGGGAGGAGCAAAACCTGCCCTGATGGGGGCGGAGCCTGCCTGACAGTGAAGCCACGCACAAGAAAGACGTGGAGAGAGACAGCTACCAGGTGGCATCAGCGGAGCCCCTGGACGCAGTGGCTGACACTGATGCTGGCATAATTCCCAGGGCAGGGAAGGCAAGGTGGGATGTCTCCAAATGTAGACACTCACCAGGAAAGGAAAATGCCAGGCTCATGGGCATTTGCCCTTTGATGTGGGGAAAAATCCCAGGAATCCTGTGACTCCCGCTGTCAGAGCCCCTCGAGGGCTGACATGGTAAAGCAGGCGGAAGTCAGAGAACAAGAGCCTGGCATCTTCTTTGGTGTGACGGTTCCTTATTATTCATTTTTAAATTGAGGTGAAATTCACATAAGAAAAATGAACCATTTTAAAGTGAACAATTCAGTGGCATTTAGGACATTCACAATGTTATGAAACTGTGCCCTCTATCTAGTTCCAAAGCATTTTTATCACCCCAAAAGGAGACCCTGTTCCCTCTTCCCCCTGACCCCACCGGCAACCACCCATCTGTCTTCTGTCTCTATGGATTTGCCTGTTCTGGACATTTCATACAAATGGAATCACACACCATGTGGCCTTTTGTGTCTGGCTTCTGTCCCTCAGCATCACATTTTCAAGGCTCATCCGTGTTGTAGCACATGTAGCTTCATTCCTTTTTACGACTAATGTTCCCTAGTATAGACAGGTGGCATTTGTTCATCCATCCACCCACTGATGGACACCAGGTTGTCTCCGTCTTTTCGCTACTGTGAGCGGCCGGGCATCTTTGTGGCCGCGAACTGGAGAGGTGTGGAGAGAAGCTGGTGAGTCAGAAGGACTGCAGGGGGGATTTTGGGAACCAGAACTGGGCCATGGTCACCATGACCAAGTCCTGATTTTACCTCCAAACCATGTCTCGAATCCGTCACTTCTCCATCTCTGCCACCACTTCCCCATGCTAGGCCACCGTCGTCTCTCCCTAGGTCGGCTCCAGCAGTCTCCTCTCTGGTCTCCGTTCTGCCGCTCCGACCCCTTCATCTCCTGAGTATATTCTCCTCTGAGCAGCAGGAGGGATCTTCTTAGAACTTACGTCAAATCAAGTCCTGGCACTCTCTTGCTCAAAGCCCTTCCATGGCTCCCTATTGCCTCAGGACCAAGTCCAGACTCCTCCCCTTCAGTGACAAGGCCCTTCTTGTCCTGACCCTGGGCCCCAACCCCAGCCTCCAAACACACCCTTTCCTCTCCCAGCTTCGGCCACCTGGCCTCCCTCTGTTCCCAGCCTGGTCCCCTGCCCAGACTTCCTCCTACTTGCGCCCTCACCGGGACCCCTGTCATCCGTTAAGACTTCACTCCACCATCGCCCCTTCCAGGAAGGCCTGTGACCCCCACCTCTTCCCTTCCCGCTAAGTCAAATGCCTTTGCTTCCTCCAACCTGTCGTTCTTGCAGTCAGCATTTCCTGAGCTCTACTGTGGCACCAGGGATACTAGATAAAAAGACAGGCGTTCTGCTTCCATTCTGATGCTGACAACAACGACAAAAGACAGGCACGTCCAGGAGTGTGCGTGGCCGCAGATTCCACAACAGCCAAGAGATGGAAACAGTCCAGGCGTCCGTCTTTGGGTGAATGGGTGAATGAAACTGGCACATCTGTACAGTAGAATGTTACTCGGCCGCACAAAAGAACAAAATTCTTTTTTTTGAGACAGAGTCTCGCTGTTGCCCAGGCTAGAGTGCCATGGCGTCATCCTAGCTCACAGCAACCTCAGACTCCTGGGCTAAGGTGATCCTCCTGCCTCAGCCTCCCGAGTAGCTGGGACTACAGGCACTCGCCAGCATGCCCGGCTAATTTCTTCTATGTATTTTTAGTTGTCCAGCCAATTTCTTTCTATTTTTTTTTTTTTTTTAGTAGAGACGGGGTCTCGCTCTTGCTCAGGCTGGTCTTGAACTCCTGAGCTCAAGTGATCCTCCTGCCTCGGCCTCCCAGAGCGCTGGGGTTACAGGTGTGAGCCACCGCACCCGGCCGAGAACAAAATTCTGATCCACGCAAGGAAGTGGATGAAAACATGGTGCTGAGTGAAACAGACGCCAAAGGGTCCATTTATATGAAACATCCAGAGCAGGCCACTCCGGAGAGACAGGACGCAGGTGAGTGGTCGCCAGGGCTCAGGGAGGAGGGGACAGAGAGCAGCAGCTTCCCAGGCACAGGTTGCCCCTCTGGAGCGACGGAAATGTTCTGGAACTAGAGACGGTGGCTTCACGACACAGTGAATGTCCTAAATGCCACAGAACTGTTCATTTGAAAGTGGTTCATTTGATGTTACGGGAATTTCACTTCAGTAAATTCTTGTTTTTTAGACAGACAGACGAGTGCCCCTGCCCTCCCTGACCGGAGGGGAAGAAGGACACGGCGTCATCCCGCACATCCACTGAAGTCGGAGCCGCGGAGGACCATGAGCAGGGCAGGAAGGTAGGACTGGTCTGGGAGGAGGCGGGGCTGCGCTTTTACTGGGAGGGGCGGAGGATGGCCGCCCTGAGAAGGTCCAGGCACAAAAGCTGCAAATGGCCAGGAAGAGCATTCTTGGCAGAGGGAACAGCAAGTGCAGAGCTCAGAGGCAGGAAGCACAGTGGTGGAGCCAGATCGGGGAGGGCTGTGGGCTTTTCCCAGGAGGCTGGGGAGACGAGCCAGTGCTGCAGGAGAAGGACTAGGAGCAGGCAGCAGCTAGCGTATCCGGGTCTGATGACTCTGGGCCTCGCCTGTGACGGCCCCTCCCACTACCCCCCGCCATTAGAAGGCAGGTCCGGGAGGCCAGGGGCTCAGTGTGCCTTGTTCACTGCTGTGTCTCAGCGCCTGGCAGTGCCTGGCACATAGTAGGTGCGCGGTGGCAGGGCCATGATGTAGTGCCTGAGCTGCACCCCCAGGCCCCACTGCTCGGCATCCAGGTCTCAACTTCCCCACCCTTTCCACTGACCGCCCCCCTCACTCAGCCACCAGCGGGAAGATGGGGTCCGGGCTGGCATCGGAGTTTCCTTCCACAGTGGCTGCCCCACCCCAGAAGTGGGCTGAACCAGCCACCCCAAGAAGGAACTGAAATTGTCCTCCACCACGGACACTCCGGGCAGGGGAGGGGGCATAGGAAGGGCCAGTGTCCCCCCACTCCAAGGGCCCCTGCTCTCGTGTATGTGGGGGACAAGGCGCCAGCCCGAGGTCCGGGCTGCTGGGTGCGAGTGGATTTCAGTGAAGGCCCAGAGACCGGGAAGGTCTTGCTGCCCATCCACACGGGCCAGTTGTGAGCCCTGCTTTGAAAGGTGGTGTCGGGTGGGAAGGAGTAAGGGATAAAATCTCAGCTGTCAGGTACAGTGTACACTACTCTGGTGACGGGCACACTACAAGCCCTGACTTCAGCGTGACACGATTCATCCAGGCACCAAAAACACTTGTGCCCACTTCATCCCTTCATATTTTGTTTTGGGTTTTTTTTCTTTTTTTTTGGCATCCCTGCTACTGATTCCCTTCATATTTTGAAATAAAATAAAAATAAATGTTTAAAAATTTAAAAAAGGTGGCATCACCAACTCGTCTCTTCATCCCCTTGTCCCCTTCGTCCCTGTTTATGGAGTCTTTCTTCTTCCCGCCAGAGCCCTGCTGCAGACCCCAAATTCCTGGACGCTTCCTCCCAAGGAGCAATTTAAATCTCTGAGGTTTGAGGGCTCCAAACAGCCAAGAGATGCTGCCCGAGGCCAAGGCCGTGTTCCTTTTACACGAAAGCCTTGTGCTCACACCCCACGCAAGGTGCGAAGGGCTCACAGGAAGACGCGGAGCTGGGCTCGAACCCCAGCCTATCGGATACCGAAGCCCACCTTCCCAGCTTAGCTGCCTCCGCTTCAGATCCAAGGAAGCCTCTCCAGACGCTGCCCGAGCAAAACCCACAGGCCGACAGCACTTGCCCCGGATCACCCGCAGCCCCCGCCGGGAGCCAGACGCTGCCTTCAGCACGTATGTTTGTATGTTCGATGGGGTTTCTTTTTGTCCGGCTATTCAAGGTCAGGACCTGAAGGCCGGCGTGGTCCCTGAGTCACACCCAGGACTGCAGGAGGGCAGGGGAGGTCTTACATGTGCCCACGGAGCCCCAGACTCATAAAGCGACTTGCGTGGGGTGTGGTGGCACGAACCTCTAGTCCCAGCGACTCAGGAGGCTGAGGCAGGGGGTCGCTTGAGGCCAAGAGTTTGAGACCATCCTGAGCAACATAACGAGACTCCATCTCTACAAAAAAATTTAAAAAGTAGCGGGGTGTGGTGGCGCATATCTGAAGTCCCAGCTACTCAGGAGGCTGAGGCAGGAGGATGGCTTGAGCCCAGGAGTTTGAGGCTGCAGTGAGCTATGATCGTGCCACTGCACTCCAGCCTGGGTAACAGAGCGAGACCCTGTCTCTAAATAAATACATTTTTAAAAAACAACTCATAACTATGCCCAGGAAAGAATTTAATTTCAAAAATTAATAAAAACTAAAAGTTTTAGTGCCAGGCCTAGATTTAAATCCCGGCCTAGAATCTGAGTCGCCGTGTGACCTTGTCCCTTCAGCTCTCTGAGCCTCAGTTTCCTCATCCGGAAAATGGAGGTGATAAGGGTTTTTAGAAGGATTCGCTGAGCTTCGTGCCCCTTCCTAACTTGTCACTGTCTATTTAAGGGTTCACTTGCCGATTGTCTGTCTCCCGGCACGAGAAGAGACACCACGTCTGGAACAGGCCTGGCACACAGCGGCTCAGCAGAGCCCAAGCTGCTGGGCAGAGCGCTCTCCTCACCCTGCGGGGCCCAACTCCTCTCGGCCCACCCGCCCCCGGTGCTCTAAACCTCTGACCCCAGGACCCTCCAAGTCATCCCAGTCGACTCAAACGGGACCATCTTGACCTCCTATTTCAGGTATGACAGGCCCAAGAGGGACCTTCAAGTGATGTAGTTGCTAGGGGGACCCATTGGTGTTCCTTGGTGACTGCCAAGTGGCTAAAAGCTGCACACAAACAGGCTTCAGCCAAAAAGAGAATGGCGGACTCACGCAGCTGAGAAGTCCCAGCGTAACTGCTTGCAGGTGTGGCTGGATCTGGGCGCACAGCTTTTGTCATCTCTGGGCTTGGCTTTGCTCTGAGTGGGTTCACTCTCAGCGAGCTTATGTCCTCCAGGCTCCAAAACACGAATGAGGTGCTTTCGTATCAGACCCATTCTGCTCAAGCCTGGAATGGGGTCACTGGCCCTGTGGGGCCACCTGCCCATCCCTGAACTGGTCTTTGGGGCAGGGGACGGAAAGGCAGCCCCAGGGAACATCTTGACCTGAGAGTGTATGGAAAATCAGGTGCTGCTGCCAGAACAAGGGGAAGTCAGCCAGCCCCTGTCCGCCGCCGCCCGCGTGGCAATGTGGGCTCAGCGCCCTCCCACCCTCTGCTTCCTGCGCTGCCGCTCAGAGTCTTGCCAAATACTTCCCTCTCTCCTCTCCTCCTCTCCACAGCCCTGTGGCCTCTGCTGCCTCAGAGAGGGGACGTGGCTTGCCCAAGGTCACACAGCCAATATGTGTGGCAAAGCCCAGAGGCCCACCGGACAGCTGGCCCCGGAGTTCTGCTCTTGTCCCCAAAGAAGCCAAGGCCGAGGGGCTCTGGCCAGGCACCCCCAGCCCAGCCCAGGGAGGCTGGAATCTGATTTCTGAAAGGAAGTGACTCAGGGGCCTGAGGCTCAGCAGATAATAATCCTCTTCTCTCCGGGGAACTGATGGTCCGATAGCCCTGAGAGCCCCGCAGAGGACACTGCCGCTCCTGCCACCAGCTGCCTCTGCCCGCGAGATCCCTCCTGCCCCGTGGCCCCTCTGGCCATGACTTCAGTTTCCTGCCCCCCTTCTGGCCACCTTCGGCCCCTCCCTGAGCAGCTCCAGGCCGCACCCCCCAGAGAGGGCCCAGGACCACCTGCCCCTCTGCAGCCCCAGGCCCTGCCTTGGGCTCCTTTGGCTCCTCCCAAGCCCACGTTCCAGTGGCCTGAACTGGCGGTGAGGGGCTCGTGTGGCCTCAGGCATGGTGATCTAGGATCAGGAAGCCACTTTGGCTCATTTGCAGGTGAAGAGTGGCCCACACTCATGTCACCTCCTCAGTGGGACCAGGCCCAGACTCTACCAAGTTTTGGGGGTGGTGTTGGGGGTGGGGAGGGTAAGAGAAGAGCTTCCCAGCCTACAGTAGCCCATCTTGGGGTCCAGACACCCTAGGGGAGGTGCTGGAGGAATAGAGAGAGCGGGGCACATCCCCAGACACCCCAAATCCTCGCTACTTTAGCTAACAGTTTTTTCCTTTACATTTTTAAAAATTGACGTGAAATTTACATAACAAAAACTAACGGTTTAAAAATACGATTCAGTGGCATTTAGTGCATTCACAATGTTGTGCAATCGTCACCTGCCTCTGTCTATCTTTTCATCACCCCAAAAGGCAAACCTGCACTCGCGAGAAGTCACTTCCCGTTACCCCCCGCCCCCCCCGCCCCCCCTGATCTCCTGTCTCTGTGGATTTGCCTCCTCTGTGCATTTTATGTAAGTGGGATCTTACGACGTCTGTCTTTTCACGACTGGTTCATTTCCCTGAGCACGATGCCGTCAAGGGTCCTCCACGCTGCAGCGTTTACGGCCGCGTCGTTCCTTGTTGTGGCTGAGGAATATCTCGCTGCGTGGACAGACCACGTGTTCTTTATCGGTTCACCCGTCGATGGGCATTTGAGTTGTTGCTGCCTTTTGCCTCATCGTGAATAGTGCTGCCGTGAACACTCGTGCGCGACGATCTATTTGAGTGCCTGTCAGCTCAGTTCTTTTGGCTGTGTTAGCTCACATTTCACGCTTCTTTCAGTGTAGCTGGGGAGGGGAGTGTTGGGCTGTGCTCGCGGATCCACTCCTCAGTGTCAGACAAAGGCCTGAGAACACGGCTCACACCTGTAATCCCAGCGCTCTGGGAGGCCGAGGCGGCAGGATCACTTGAGGTCAGGAGTTTGAAACCAGCCTGAGCAAGAGCGAGACCCCGCCTCTACTAAAAATAGAAAGAATTAGGCAAATGTGGTGGCGCGAGCCTGTAGTCCCAGCTACTGGGGAGGCTGAGGCAGGAGGATCGGTTGAGCCCAGGAGTTTGAGGTTGCTGTGAGCTAGGCTGACGCCACGGCACTCACTCTAGCCCGGGCTGTGTTAAGTGCTTTACACACGTAATTTCATTTAATCCTCACAACTACTTTGTGGTGTAGGAACTATTCTCCTCCACGTTTTACAGATGAGGAAACTGAGGCTTGGAAAGGCGGAACCAGCCAAGCTCCATCAGAAACCTGTGCCTTAGAGTCACCATCCACCAATGTTCATTAAGTGCCTCTACTTCGTTTTGTCTCAACACAGTATTTTGTACACCTAATATGTGCCAGGCTCCTGCTGGGCTCCAGGGATTCAGAAATAGACAAAACTCCACGCTGCCCTCAGAGTCTGGGGGCTGACAGAGTGAATGGGTAGTGGCACCATAATGGACGAGTCCTCTGTGTCCCTCAGAAACTTGATACAGGGAGGGCCAGAGGAGGCAACATCCGTACCCAAAGAACTGGAGTAGACTTCAGGCAGAGGACACATTTCAGGGGATTTTGAAGGATGTGTAGGAGTTAACCAAGCAGAAGAAAGGGAAAGGGAATGTCCAGCAATGGAAACGGTGTGGGCAAAGGTCTGGAAGCATGAAACTGAAGGAGACAGAGAGAAGTTCGGTATGACCAGGGTATAGGGCATTGGGTGGATATTGTCAAGAGATGAGGTCATCGGGTCTGACATGGTGATGCCTTGGGATGGCAGGCTGAGGAGTTCGAATTTTATTCACAAGGTAATGGGGAGCCATGGAGGGTTTAGAGTGAGGAAGAGACATGGCACATGATTGGATTTCTGCCTTGGAAATTAATAATTACAGGTAGTGTTTATTGAGCACTTACTGTGTGACAGCGACTGATAGGTGACTCATTTAACTTAGTTTTTGCTACAACCCCCATTTCTTATCCCCATTTTACAGATGAGGAAACTGAGGCTCAAAGAGCTCAAGTCACTTGCCCACCCAAGGTGACCCAGCACTAAAGGGAGAAGCCAGGGCATTAAACTGTGTCCAAACCCGTGTTCTCAACCTTGGTGGCCATTCAGTGGTGGATTAGCGGCGTCCAGCCTGGCTCAGAAAGGCCTGGGGGCATCCAGGAGGAGGAGTCCAGACGGAGGCTGCTTGGGGGAATGAGGCTGCCCAGGAGGCCGGTGCCTGCGCCCCTCGCCCGAGAGCCACCAGGGGGCGCCAGAGCCCCGGGCGAGCCGCCGCCGCCGCCGCCGCCGGATTCCGGCCGAGCGCCCGCCGGGGAGCGCGTGGGCCCCGCGTGCATCCCGGGTCGGGGGTGAGGACGGCCGGGTAACTGGCTCGTCCGTTCTCTGCGGGCCTATTAGGCCCTTTAATTACCGGGATTGGAAGTGAATAATTATCTGCGGGGCCTCAGGCCACTGAGTCACTTCCCCCAGAAACCAGATTCCCGGCGCTGGCGGAAGAGGGGGCGGCTGGCAGCTTCCCAGGCCGGGCTGGGGGCCCGCGGTGAGGCCGGGGGGTGCGGCCGCCGCTGTTTTGGGTTAAGATCGGAGCTCTGGAGCCTGGGTGTAAATCCCTGCCAGGCCACTTACCAGCCGCGTGACTCGGGCAGGTCGCTTCCCTTCTCTGTAAAATGGGGGGAAACAGCGTTCTCTCCTTCATACAAGTGTTGGGGAAAGCAAATCGTTAATCCCTGTAAAGCCCCCAGACCGGCGCCTGGTATATAATGCTCTAATAATTCGTTATTAATTCCGTTACTGCTGTCGTTAGTTTTACCACCCGGGCATAGGAGGTGGTTAGGAGGCAGGACTCTGCAACCAGGTAGGCCTTGGTTCCAGGCCAGCTGCGTCCATCACTTACGGGCTGTGTGACCTTGGGCACCTCACTTCCCTGCTCCGGGCCTCAGTTCCCTCATCTGAAAAATGGGGAGATGAATAGCAAGCCCTTCATGCGGGGTGGGAGACATAGTAATGCTTGTGATGGTCTCGGCTTGCTGCAAGTTCCACAGATGGAGTCCAGATTGTATTAATAAAAACTGTTCATCCTTTTCTTAGGCAAGGAGTTGTGGCCATTCTAGATTTTTAGGCACTGGCAGGCCAGAAAACGGAAGCCAGGCCAGGGGAAGGGAGCAGAGGGAGTGGATGGCATCAGGCACCTGAGCTCAGCAGATCAGCCCCCGAGCCCAGGAATCCGCCGTGGGAGCTCTGACGGCCCAGGCAAAAAGAGGAAGGCCCCAGTTGGTTATGTAACCCCTTTCTGCCCTGGGCAGACCTGTGTTGGCCAAGGGGCACCCTTGCCTGAGCCCTCCTGGCCTCCGCTGGACGCTGATGGGTGGAAAAGGGTGGGTTGGATACCCCGGAGCCTTCTTGAGCTCAGCTTTGGTTATTGATTGCTGCGTAACAAATTGCTCCCAAACTTAAAGGCTTAAAACAGCAAACCTTCATTATCTCCTATGGTTTTAGGAATTTCAGTGCAATTTGACTGACTTTGTGGTTCAGGGTCTCAGGAGATTGTAGTTAAAAAATGGGCTGGTGGCACACACCTACTTGGGAGGCTGAGGCTGGAGGATCGCTTGAGCCCAGGAGTTCGAGGCTGCAGTGAGCTGTGGTGATGCCACTGTGCTCCAGCCTGGGTGACAGAGAGACCCGGCTCTAAAAACAACAACAACAAACACAGGAAAACAGGGCTGGGCCTGCTCTCATGTGAGGCCCCACTGGGGCTGGATGACCCACTTCCAAGACAGCTCACTCACAGGGTTGTTGCGGCTGTCGCAGGGGTCTCTGTTCCTTGCTGGCGGTGACAGGAGGCCTCAGTGTCCCTTCACACAGGCCTTTCTATAAAGCTGCCTGAGTGTCCTTATGACATGGTGGCTGGCTTCGCCCAGAGTGGAGGGCTTGAGAGAGGGCAAGGAGAAGCCAAAATACCTTTTATGATGTAGTCTCAGAAGTCACACCGTGTCACTTCTGCTTTAGTCTCTTTGTCAGAAGTCAGTCGTTAGGTACAGACCGCGCTCAAGGGTAGGGGAGTCCGGGCTCCACCCTTTCAAGGGAAGTGTGTCACAGAATTTGTGGACATATTTTAAACTGCTAGTGCCACCTGTTACATGCCTGGAACCGTGCTAGGTGCTGGGGAAACAAGAGGGCCTCGTGGCGCCGCCCCACTCCTGGGGCTGGGAGACGCGACAGTCACAGGTAAATGACTGAGTAGCGTGTCAAGTCGGGGGGCCACAAGGGCCAGGAAGGAAAAATACCCAAGTCAGCGGGGAGGGGAGAGCGTCAGCTATGAGGAAGGAGCTGTTTTAGGTTCGATGGGTGGTCAGGGACCTCCAGGGAGTGAACAAAGTGAGGGATGGAAACCCCTGGGGAAGGGCATTCTGGGCAGAGGGAACAGCCAGTGCCAAGGCCTCAATGTGGGAGCATGAAGGTGACTTTAAAGGACAGTGAGGAGAAGCCCCACGTGCTCCAAAGTTGTTCTTTGCAAACACTCAGCTGCCGGGCATTCACTGAAGGCCTGCCAGGGGCTAAGTGTCCCACACAATGTCATTGCCCTTCGCCCAACTACTATTATGCCCATTTTCCAGGCTGGGAACACTGAGGCTCAGAGAGTGGGAGTCTCTTACTAGAGGTCACGCAGCAGTGGCAGGATGGGAACTCAGGCATGGAAAACTCCAGCACCAGCCGTGGTCCGGCTGGGGGCCCATCCAGGCCCCAGACCCCCTCCCGCCTGTGGCCTGGGCCTGCAGAGGCACATCGTGCACCAAGGCCTCCACTCTGGCTGCGTAACCTGGGACAGAGTCTTTGCTCTCCAGCCTCAGCATCCGCGTCTGTAAAACGTGTGCGAGGGTCTGTCGTCCACAGGGCTGGTCTCTGTGGCCACTGCTCCTCGTGGTCACTCCCTGAGGGACATACGATTCTCACATCCAATTATAGATTATAATCAGCAGTCCTTGCGGATCATGTGCTGTGTGCAAGAGCCTGCCCCCACCTCCCAGCCACTTAATGCAAGTTTTCTTACCAAATTCTCCCCTGCTATCCAGTGGGGTCAGCATTGTGACTGTCCCCATTTTACAGATGAGGAAACTGAGACCCAGAAAGTCTCAGTGACCACACAGGAATATACGGAACAGAGAATTCTAAACCTGTCTGGGTGACCCCAGAGCCTGCGTTCTTAATTAAGGGTCCCCTCAGACCATGGTGTCCTGTCCATGAAGTGCAAGGTTAATAACAGAACCTACCTCAGGGCTGTTGTAAAGACAAATGAGTTAACATGTAAAACGTCCAGAGCTGCGCTGTTCACATTTTAATTCATCAACATTAAATAAAATTACAAATTCAGTTCCTCAGTGACATTAGCCACATTTCAAGTGCTCAAATTATATTATACTTAATATCATTAATCTTATGAATATCCTGTTGTTATTTTATATTAAATATAAAATTATATTTATATTTATCATCAAATATTAGTAGATTTATCATTCTATTTATATTTATAATCCTAGGCCTGTTAACTGTTACTGTTATTATATTGGCTGGGCGCAGTGGCTCATGCCTGTAATCCCAGCATTTTGAGAGTCCAAGGTGGGAGGATCGCTTGAACCCAGGAGTTTGAGACCAGCCTGGGCACTATAGTGAAACCCTGTCTCTACAAAAAATAGAAAAAAATTTGCTGAGCGTGGTGGCGCACGCCTGTAGTCCCAGCTACATGGGAGGCTGAGGCAGGAGGATCGTTTGAGCCCAGCAGTTGGAGGTTGCTGTGAGCTATGACTGTGCCACTGCACTCTAGCCCAGCGACAGAGCTAGATCTTCTCTCAAAAAAATTGTTATTGTTAATATTTAAATTAATGACATTGATCATTGTTAACTTAGTAATATTGTTATTCAGTCTCTAACTTTTGTTATTGTTATTAATATTCCTTGTTGACATGACTATTGATGGTATTGATCATTGTTAATTTATTAATATTGTTATTGATTCTTGTGTTGTTATCATTATTAGTCCTGGGAGTCTCTGGTCCCCGGAGCTAGGCAGGCAGTAGGTGCCGGCCCCGTCGGCGTTTTCCGCGGCAGGAAGGAAGGGCAGCTGGGCCCCCGCTGGCGGCTTGCTGGGATCCGAGCTACCGATCTGTCGTGGGAATTCGAATTAGCCCTTTCTCCCTCCGCCTCCGCGACCCGCCAGGGGGAGGCGCCGCGGCCGCCCTGCGCTCTCGAATCTAGGGCACGCGATGGGAGGGTCATGTGCTGGAATCCCTTTGCCTTTCTAAGGAAAAACAAAAACATCCAGTGAGAAGTCGCCGGCTTGCGGAGAACACTGAAACGAGAAACCGGACTCCGGCGGGGACGCGGGGCGAGAAGAAACGAAGCGAGGAAGGAAACCAGTTTGGGCCTCCGAGAAATCTGGCAGGCGAGAAGGCTTCAACCGTGATTAAAAAGGGGAAGAACCACAAGTCCCCGTTTAAGTCAGCAGAGCTGCTGTCTGGGCAGTGAGAGGGAAAGTGCTTGTGGCTGGCAGATTTCAGCAACCATTTGGCGCTGGCTGAGTACCTGGCTGCTCTGTTGGTGCCACCTGGCAGCTGTGCGGCTGCAGGCAAGTACCCGCTCTCTCTCGGCCTCAATGTTCCCGAGTGTCATAAAGAGATAAAATAATATGGGGCTATCAGGTTAGATTTTCTTGACATCTCCCCCCCTCCTTGTCCCACATCCTCAGATGCTGTGTGAACAGCACTGGGACACCTCCTAATGCAGTTGCCAATTTCAGACTTTGCAGCTTGAGTCCAACACTCAGCAGGTCCTTTTCCTGTGCAGAACCCTCCAAGGTTTTCCACTGCCCTCAAAGTAATTCCCAAACTCCCCCCCGGACCCTCAAGACACCATGTGATGGGCCTGGGGCCTGCGTTTCCAACTTCCTCTCTTCCCATCTATTAGCAGAGGTGTGGCCACTGCCTTTTTCACTTTCTTCTAATGCACTAAATGTATTTCCGCCTCAGGACCTTTGCACTTGCTGTTCCTCTAGCCTGGAATGCCCTTCCCTCGGACTTTATCATGCCTGGATCCTTCTTGTCATGGATGGGGGGTGTCTCAGCTCACATGTTAGCTCCTCAATGTCCTTCCTGTGCTCCCCAGTCTAAGACAACCCCTTTCCTCTCTCCATCCCACAACTGTTTTGTCATGGTCATAAGTTAATCCATTTATTCATTTTGCTCTGTGTTCCCTCACAAGAATGTCACCTCCATGAGGGCAGTGGTATCTGTCTGTTTTGTTTCACTGCTGAGTCCCCAGCACCTAGCACTGGGCCTGGCACATAGTAAGTATTTGATACCTGTCTGTGGAGAGCACATATTTGTTTCTTAAAGGGCGTTGGACTTCAGGGATCCACAGCAAACAGCTCCCTTCCCCTATCTGCTTGGGCTCTGGAAATCCCCGCCTTCCAGGGAACCCCTTCCTGCAGCCCCAAGGTCAGGACTCAAGGCCTGTTTGTTTAACAGACACTCAGGTAGTACTTCCTTGAGCCCAGCCTCAAGCTCGTGGCTTCAATGCATTCATTCATTTGGTCCTCACAGCAAGCCAGTGGGGTGGATACACTTATTATTTCCATTTCATAGATGAGGAAATGGAGGTCTGGATAAGTCGAGTCATTTGCCCAAGGCTGGTAGGAGGGGAGGAGTGGGACGGAGCCCCATGCTGTCTGGGAAGGGTTGACGCGGCCCCTCCAAGCTGGGGGCGTGGGCGACTTGTTTCCTGTGGAGGAGGGAGGCAAGGGCAGACATTCCCCTCTCCTCTCCCTCCACGAGTTGGAGGAAAGGCCGGCTGAGTGTACGCCCCACTCCAGACTACCCGGACCCCGCCGCCAAGCTCACCCTCCATGAGGCCCAAGAGAAAAGGTAAGTAGTCCGGGGCGAAGGGAATGGCGGACCCATAAGATACAAGAGCCAGTGGTCCAGGAGGGCTTCCCGGAGAAAGATGCACCCCTCCTGGAATTGGGGGACAGGTGGCCGGATAGAGGCTGGTCTATATGGTCATGGGCTGTGGCAAAAGCAGAGCTGAGAATGGTGGCAGAACCCAAACCGAGGGTAGGGGCCATGGCGGGTGGGCTCAGCAGGGTCGCTGGTAGTCAGGGCCGGGCGGGGTCGGGCTCCCTCCCGAGGCGATGATGAAAGCCCAGGTCGCTATTGCGCTGACCCGCCCGGCGGGCGCAGATAAAGCCCCGCAGGACTGAGGCAGCAGGACACGCCCCCTCGAGGCCCAGCCGCTGGGCCCTTCCCGCCCCAGGCCCCGCCTCTTCACCTGGCCCCGCCCCCGCAGCGCAGAGGCACCCAGTGGCCTGCCGGTGTTGGGTGGGTGGGGCCAAAGTTGCCCCGCCTTCAGCCCCCTCCCTTCCCTTCTTTAGGCTGCTGGACGCGAAGTCTGGTGGGCGAGTGGTGGGCGTGGCTTGATAAGGCCCGCCTCTCGCCGGACCTGCGCCTGGAGACTCCCAGGACGCGGCTAGCCGCGGAGGAGCGAGGGTGGTGGGCGGGGCCAGGACAAGCCCCGCCCCGCCAGGGTCGGCCCCCTCCGGACCAGTCTCCGGCTCGCAGGCGGCTGGGGGCGTGGCTCCCCGTGTCCCCGCCCCGGCCCCGCCCCAGCCGCGGCCGCCTCCTCCGCGGGGCTCGGCTCTCGCAGCCGGTTCCTCTTTACATAACGGCGCGGGGAGGCATGGGCTCGGGCCACCGCCTCCGCCCGGCCGCCCGCCCGGACTGTCGCGGCCCGCGGTGGCGCCGGCGGCGGCAGCGGAGTTTCCCCGGCGGCGGCCCGGGGGCGCATCCTCCCGCAACTGTCAAGCGCTGGCGGCGGAAATGATGAGGCGCTGGCCATTTTCCGAGCCCGGGTTTCCTGCCTGAGCCCGGCGCGAGCGAGCCGCGAGCGAGCAGCCGGCGCGGGAGGGGACGCGCCCGGCGGGGGCCCGCCCGCCCCTCGGGGTTTCGGGGCCCGGGGGCGCGCGACGCCATGGGCCGGCCGGGCCCGGACGCCCTGTCTCTCAGGTGAGCCCGCCCTCGCCGGCGCCCTCCTGGGGCGGGGAGGGCTTAAGGGGGAGACGAGGCCCCGTGTCTGGCTCTGCCGGGTCTCCGCTTTCCCCCACCACGGCCCCAATACTGTCCTGCAGCTAACTCGGGGGGGGTGCTCGAGGGTGACCATTCCCCAGCTGCTGCGACAGCCACCAGCCAAAACCCCACCCACACACGTGCTGGGGATCCAACGCGGGTAACTGAGGCGGTGGGGGGCTGAGGGAGGGCATAGCCGACACCTCCAGTCCGCCCTGCGACAGCCCGGCCGGTCGCGGGCAGCAGTCCCCTGAACTTGTGCCTGGCGAGGAGTGGGGGGGTCATTGCTTGGCACCTTGAAAGTGAAAGTAGTCAAACTGAGGCTGCAAGAATGGGTGAGCCCTTGAGGGGGGAGGGCGAGGGGGAGCATGTGCCGGCCCCTCCCCACTCCCCATCCCCAGTCCCAGGCCATGTGGCTCAGAGGGTGGCACCCAGATCCAGGAAGCCCCTCTCCCCACTCCCTGCGTTGCCAAGGTGGGCCGCTCCAGGCACCCACATGCCACTGAATTTGGGGTTCACTTACGGGTCCCAGAGCCCTGGTCTTTTGGAAATGATACTCTCACACTACCCTCCAGCCTGGGGTTCCTGGGGAATCCCCCCACCAAAAAAAGTCTGGAGGGGGCGTCCGTCTTATAGGTCAGCACAGCCAGGAGGGTGTTTCAGAGGCTTCTAATGCCTGGTGCAGAAATCCCCTCTCTTCCCTCCCGCTGGTCAGGGGAGCCTTTTCTTTTTTGGGGGGGAGTGCATTTGAGGAACTGGGGAGGGGGGTCTGCCTGCCTGTCCCGCTTCTTTTTTTCTTTAGTTTCCTCATTCTCCTGTTTCTCTTCCCCATTCCCGGGCCACGATGATGTCGATGAGGAGGTCACTGCCTGCAGCTGGGGGCCTCCAGGGAGGGGCATGGCCAAGCCGGGCTGAGTGGGAGGAAGTGAAATCAGGTGGCGGGTGGAGGCTTCAGAGCAGAGGGCCTGGCAAGGCGATGTCTGCAGGGCCAAGGTCCAGCTTTGGTGGCAGGAGGGGCTGAGATCCGACCCACACCCCCTCACCTGGGAGAGGATCATTCCCTGACACCTGCCAGCTGCCAGGCCTGGCCGGGACAGCCCGGCCATTCTTTCTTACCACTTACAGCCTGGCCTCAGGGTGCTACCAGGCCAGCGGGCACACGGGTCTCCAGGGATGCTGGTGCGGGTATATCTGGATTTTTCGTCACTGACCTGGCCACCAGAGCGGAAGCAGCTCTGGAGGCTCCTGCGACCTAGTGGAGGGAGAGCAGGCAAAGGCCACCTGGGCAGGCTGGGCTGGGGGAGGAGAGGCCAGGGCCCACTGGGGGAAGCTGGAAGCGTTTTCAGTACACTTTTTTGGAGCCTTTTCCCACAACCCCCCTCTGGGAGGGAAAATCCTTCTGAGCCAAGGGGCGAACATTCCTAGAACTTCTGCGAGTCTCCGAGGGCCACGGAGCTGGGAAGGGGCTGGCCTGAAGCAGCAGCAGCTGGCCTGTGGGCCTTCAGGGGCAGAGGAGGGGCCTGGAGGCTGAGGTCATGGGCAGGTGTCCCTTGTGAACCTCAGTTTCCCCCTGTGTAAAATGGGGTAATAACAGGTTTGCAGTGGGGATTTAATGAGTCAGTGTGTGAAAAGCACCTGCTGCCTGGCACCGAGAGAGAAAGGGCTCAATTATAGGTGGTGGTGGTTTTGTCACTGCCATCATTAGCCTCATTGTTAGTAGCTGTGGAACGTTCATTCAGGCCTCCCTTGAGCACCTCCTGCGCGTACAGCACTGCAGTTTCCAGGGTGTTCAGGAGCAGGAGTCACCTGGGCAGGGTGAGGTGATGGCACTTCCTGGCTATGGGGCCTTGCTTAACTGCCCCTGCCTCAGTTTCCTTATCTGTCAAGTGGGTGTGATAACAGCACCTATTTCTTGGGGTCGTTGGGACATAAATGAGTGGATTCCTGGAGTGTTCAGAATGGCTGGATCAGGAGGAGACATAACAATGGGTGTTTATCTTTTTTGCTGTGGATGTTTCTCCTTCCTTATCCCCCTACCCCCAGCCCGCCGAAACCTCCTTCTCTGAAAACTAGAACTTTCTACAGCATATCAGGTCCTGTAGAACTGCTCCAGATGTGGCTGCAGCTGGGTTGCCCTGCAGCAGGTCAGCCTGTGGGGGGCCCTTGGCTCTCTGGGTCAGGCTGTGACACCCCCGGACATTCTCCGTGTCCCGGATGGAGCCTCGTTGAGGGCAGAAGTGGCGGAGGGCAGAGCTGGAGGCCCTTGGAGGGACCTCCGAGCTGGAATCAATGGCCGCCTGCCCCTGGTGAGGGGAGACAGGGAGCTCTGCCCAGCTGAGGGGCTCAGTGAAGTGGGTCTTGGGGTCCCGGCAGGGAGCTGCCCCCAGTCTGGGCCAATCCCACTCCGTTAGCTGACAGGGCCTCTGGGGCCCAGTTTATATATCGCCTACACCCTTCCGAGGGCTGGTTTTCTTGAGGAGGGTGTCCCATTGCTGTGAATCCGTGGGTTGGTGACTTAACCTCTCTGAGGCAATTAAGTCGGCATCTGTGAAAGGGTTTTAGCCGCCGTAGAGCTTGATGGGACAAGGCACCCGAAGCTCTCAGCACTGGGCCTGGCGCTCAGCAACAGCAGACATTATTAAAATGAGAGGCTTTTCCTGTTCCATTCCCACTTCTCCCTGGCAGCAGCTCTGCAGCTGCTGGGTGTGACGCTTTGGGCGAGTGACCTGACCTCCCTAGGCCTCCACTGGAGGCCGAGAGTTCTAGCTTCCAGGGGTTTGTGCAGAGTATATGAGCCTGGCACAGGGCAGGGACACGAACTGCGTTGGCTATATTTGCTGTGGCTGTGTGACCTTGGGCTTGTCCCTTAGCCTCTCCAAGCTACAGGTCTTTTCAGCTAGGAAGTGGAGGCATTAACAACTCCCTGATAGGGTTGTTTTGAGAAGAGGAGGCGTGTACAATGCCTGGCATGCAGTCAGTGCTCAATAAGTGCAAGCTACTGCTATTAATGCCCAAGAGGGGCTGGCACTTAATTGCCAGGTTTCCTAGGAAAACGGTCCCCAAGGGCCCCAGAGTGTTCAGCATCTTTGGCTGGGCGGGGCAGGAAGCCGCTTCCATCTGGCAGACAAGAGCCTGCGCGGAGGGCGCAGAGGTGTAGCCTTCCCAGCCAGACCCCCTTCCAGCCGCCCACTCCCCCTGAGGAAACTGAGGCAGGCAGGCTGCCCAGGGGAAGTGACTCAGCCGGGGTCACTTGCTGAGTCAGGTCTTATTGGACCCAGGAGCCCTGTACCCCAGCTCTGCAGCTTCCAGGGGTTTGAGGTCCCTTGGGGAGTAGACAGGTCCAAAGGCCTGGCAGGGGGACCATGGCCACAGCTGGACACCCTCTTAATTGGGCACTGCCACCTCGGTGACCAGTGATCCTCTGTCAGGGCTCTAGGGTTCCACTGGCCGCCACTGGGCTGCCCAGCCCAGCATCCTTCCTCCCAGAAGGGGCGAGGGACACTTCCCCAGGGGAACAGGTCCTCCTGGCGTCCCTGGCCCCGCCCCAGCCGGAAACCCGGCAGCTGAGCAGATGGATGGAAGATTTTTCCTCCCACGCCACCCTGTCAGGGGTCGGGGAGGGGGGCCGGGCTGCGGGCTTCCTTGTGAGCCAGGCCTGGAGCCCCTGGGGGCCCGCCCGGATGTGGCCCTCCCCACTCCCCCCGCTGGCCAGGGGGGAGCCGGCTGCTGCCCAGGACGTGTGTCCCCAGGGAGTCCTGGGAGGGAGGAAGTCTGTGCCCTGCTCACAGGGGCTGACTCACACCGTGCCTGACGAGGGGCCCCGGCTGCGGGAGGCTGCGGGCTGAAAATGCAGTGGGGGGGTGGACACAAAAGAGGGCCTTTGACACAGAGTCTGCCCTTCTTTCTAGAGCTCACAGTCGGGCTCATTGCAAGGAGGAGAGGCCCAGAGAGGGTGAGGTGGGTGGGGAGAGGCACACAGGAGCGGGTGGGCTTGAGGACAGCCTGAAGCAGCGAAGTGAGAGGTCGCCCCCTCCTTAAGGTCTCACCCTTCTTCTGCCTCAACCCAGAGGCGCTTAAAGGAAGAAGCCAGGTCCTTGGGACAGGGAGGGGGTGGGATTCAGAGGGTGCTGCCCATTCTTGGGGGGATGGTCCCTGGCTTTCCCCACCTCCTGAAGCCTAGCTGGGGCCGTGGCAGGGGTGTCAGACTGGAGGTGGGGGCAGCGGAAGCCAGAGGACATTTCCTGTTCTGGCAGACTGTGCCGGCCTGATAAATGTCCCCGGGGCACGAGGTGACCCCAGAGAGGGTGCATCAGGGCCCTGCCGGCTGCCCAGTGGCCTCCCCAGGACCCCCAGCCTTTGCTCTGTGGTTCTCATGGGCTCCTCTGCAGCCGCAGCTGGAATGTCGTGGAAGGGCAGTGGCCACCTGCCGGCAGCGTGCACTGGGATCCCCTCAGCTCCCCGGGCCTCCCTGGGCACAGGGTCTGGGCTCCTGGAGCAGCGGGTGCTTCACGTGGGGAAGGCAGAAACGTTCCCTGTGACCTGGAGTCAACCCGGAGGCCTCCTTGGAGGAGATGTCCCTCTCCAAAAGTGTGAGACTTCCTGCCCAAACCTCTGTGAGCTGGGGGCAGGGGAAGGTGGAGGCTCTGGACCCTTTCATGTTAATTTCATTCCCCACAATTTAAAAAATCCCTAAGCCTGGGCAGGGGGCACTCCCACAGGTGGGTGAAGGCCTGGTAGTTAGAAGGGAAACGTTAGCTTCTTTGAACGATGTCATCGTCCGGGTGGGTGGGTAGCAGGAGGCTGAGGAACCCCACCTCTGGGGTCTGGGTCAGCAGGGCCCCGCGGCTCAGAGCCAGCTTCCCCGCTGCTCGAGGTCCTGTGAGTTCTCACTGGCTGGGAAGAGGCTGGGGGTCCCTCAGGACGGATGTGCTTGAATAGGGGAGCGCCAGGCACAGCCGCTGCTCCGAGGCCCTCGCCAGGTCGCCTCGGCAGCACCCTGGCCAACACGGTCGGGTTCTGAACGCGGGGTCCCGAGTTGCCTTCCCACACCCACCGCCAGCTGGTAAGCGTGGAGCTGGTTCCCTCCGTGTGTTTGCCGTGGGGACTTGGGGGCGGGGGTGCCGGGATGCACCAGGCTGAGATCTTCCTGCTCCACAACGTCCCTGTCCCTTGCCTGGCTGTGGGATTTGAGGGAATGCTGGAGACCCCTGTAGCTGGGAACATCCTGCCCCAGAGCCCAGGCTGAGCAGGTGGCGGGAGGTCAAGGCCCCTCTGGGCAGAAGGTGGTTCATCCTCTGGTGGCTGGGATGGAAGTGTCCCGAAGACCCTTGCTGCTTGTCCTCTGCAGTCTAAGCCTGGAGGTTCCTGGGTCCCTCGGTGTGACGAATAATTGCTCCCTGCCCCGAGCTTACCGGCCTGTGATCTGGGGTTGTCTCGATCTGATCAGTTGCTCTTCGTCTGTGCCTGGCACATAGTAGGCGCTCAATAAACGCTACTGCCTAGGCCTGGGAGGGGACCCTCTTGCCGTGGCCGGCCCGCCCTCCTGGCCAGAAAACCTCCCTGGCGCAGTCCTTTGGTGGCTTGGGTTGCAGCTGATGGCTCTGGCTGCCGATTTCCTGCCTGGAGCAGCCTGAGCCGCTGCCTGTCCCCTGAGAAGGCCTTTTGTTCGGGCTCCCGTGATGCCCCCTGCCCAGCCCTCGAGGCCAGCTCCCCCAGCAGCTTCCCGTGCAGCGGGCCTGACTCAGACAGGCGTGCTCATCTTCTTCAACAATAATGGTCATGAGATAGCGGCGGCCACTCGTTTTTGAAGCCCTGCGCCAAGCACGGACGGACAGCAGTCCTTAGAGCATTCCCAGTGAACGCCAAGAAGAGACATCAGCCCATTTTACAGATGGCGACACTGAGGCGTCACACACGAGGAAGGGGCGGAGGTGGAACATGACCCCAGGTTTGCTCAGTAGCTCCAGGGCTCTCTGGGTGGGGTCTCAGAGCCTTTTCTCCCACCTTGGCTGGCAGCCCATGGTGGTGGGAGCAGGACTCGTCCCACCCCAGCGGTGCCTTGTCTGACAACTGACAATTTTTGGAGATTTTTGGAGCCTGAGTCGGCAGGAATGAGATGGCCTCTCGGCCCTCGGGGGACGCGCCCCGGGGTGGGGGAGGTGGATGGCGAGCAGTGTCACTCCTATTCAGCCAGCTCTGCCCCTCAGCTGCCATGTGACCCTGGGCAGCCTCCCCCAGGCCTTGATTTTCCTCTCCGTGAAACAGACACAGTGGTAGGCCCCTTCCCTGGGTGACTGGAAGAGTGACCTGTGCCGTGTTTAGCACAGAGCGGGACACACAGAAAGGCTGAAATATTAACAGTATCGTTTACCGTTACCATTTTTTTTCTTATTTTCCCCTTATGACTGCTTTCCTGACCACGTGGTGGGTTTGGGACATGGACAGAAATGCCAGTGACTCCCAACTCCGGTGGGAGGGAGCTGAATGTCATTACGTCCCCTCTCATTCAGTGAACGTCACTAGGAAGGGAGCCCTTGTGTGCGGCCGGGCACTGACCCGGCATTTTGGCTGTGCCCTCTGTCACCAGCCATGGGACCTCTCTGTCTCAGTTTCTCCATCTGTACAATGGGAGCAGTAATTGGACCTCCCTTCTAGGGCTGTTGTGAAGCTTGGGAGAGTTCACGTGTGGCAAAAATGGTGAGAAAAAGGCCTGACGTGTAGTGAGTGCTCGGGAAATGTCATCGTTCCTACGGGGGGGGTCGGAGGACGGAGCACGGTGATGGACTCCCAGCCAGCGCCGGGACAGAGGGAGCCTGGAGCGGGCACAGCTGTTCTGAGGAGGCTCCCGCCAGGGTTTGGCCCTGCAGCTGGGCTTCAAGACTGTGCCATACGGGGTGGACAGGGACCCAGGGTGCCCAGAAGGTAGGCTGGCACCGCTAGAGCGGGGAGCTGGTTGATGCATCTGCCAGGAGAGCCCCAGGTTGCAAATCCAATGGTATCTTGCATTCGTATATTCATTTATTCAGCATTCATTGAGCTCCTGCTGTATGCTAGGAACTGGAGATGCCAACCCTTGGCCCCGTGGAACTCGCAGTCTGGCGGAGAGACAGCCGAGTGACAGCGTGTGGCCCGCGTGCGGAAGGACAAGTTCGGGCCTGCACGCGGTTGGGAGCTCAGGGATGGTTGTCCGCGTGCACAGCTGGGAGCAGACCACGGGAAGGGCAGAGGGAGTGGCTCAGGCCGGCGCCCAGAGACAGCGGAGTGTCTGGGGGCGGATCACGTGGGTCATGTAGATGGGGCAGGAGCCTGGGTCTGGAATCAGAGCTCTCTGGGCCCCCCTGAGCCATGAGGGCAGCGCCGGACTCCCCTGTGTCAAGGCTGGGTGGGGAACTTGGGGGTTGACCAAGGACAGGTGTCCACGTGGGGGTGAGGCCCGCCCACTTCAGCCACAGGCGGAGCATGGTGGCCAAGGGCAGATGTGGCCTCTGTCCCGTCCCTTCTGCTTGGCAGCTTTTGCTGACTAGTTGCTACGTGCAGACCGCCTACTGTGTGCATGTTCCGAGGATGCCGTGATGTGCAAAAATGTCGACTGTGGGCCGAGCACCCGCCCAGTGAGGACAGAGGCACCTGCTTGCACCGTGTTGAGATATCCCGCTGCCATCAGCCACAGGTCTCCTCCGCGGCCCGGAGGTAGCAGGGGCAGCCTCTCGTTGCTGCTGTCCTGTAGCTGTGCCCGGCGTGCTGGGCCACATGGAGGGGAGGTGCCTGTGGAGTGGCGCGTGGCAGAAGAAACCCCATTTCTGGGTTCAGATCTCCACCCACCGCGAGCCCCCTACACTGTCACCTGCTTGACAGATGAGGAAATGGAGGTTGAGAGGGGCCCAGTCAGGTGTCAGGCCGATACGTGGCCCCCTTTGTAATGTGAGCCCCAGGACAGCAGGAGTTTTTGTCTTATTCACTGTTGTACCCCAGGCCTGGCATGGTGCCTGACACACAGTAGGTGCCTGGCACACAGTAGGCCCTCAGTGATGTTTGGGAGGGAGGGGCAAATGAGGGAGTGGATGCAGGTGGCATTTGTCCCCAGGCCCATCTGGCTGTGCAACCTGTGCTCCTGACTGCTGCCCCTGCCCGTGAGGGAGAGCCACTCGCGTGGCACCCTTGGCTCAGGGCGTGCTCAGCGAGGACGTCTGTGTACCTGGCTTTGCGCCAGAGCGGGGAGAGTGTTGCTCGTTCTCCATCCTGAAGAGCAGGCATGATACGTGGTCCCCAGCAGGGGCCCAGGCCCAGCCAGGCTTGGGAGGATGGAAGGACAGCACTCACGGTGACTGCAGAGGTCTGAGCTGTTTAGTGCTGCGGACGCAGAGAGGTGGCGCTCGGTGCCATTCTGATGGCCCTGTGCCTGAGGGAGGAAGGGCCCTCTGGCCAGGGGAGGAGAAGGGAGCCCCTGTGGAGAGGGGGTCTGCCCGCCCTGAGAATACCCCATCCGAGCAGGAGACACCTCTGCACCCTGTGAGGCTTGTTCATTTATTCCTCTTTATTTGTCCTTTTATGTTTATTTTTGCGGACGCCAGCGATACACCATTACTGTAGCAGTGAGAGGGCAGTGACAGCAGCCAGCCCTCCTGAGGCTTTTCCTAGCTTTTAAGGCCTTCACATTCATTAGCTCAATTCATCCTCATAACACTCCTGTGAAGTAGGCACGGCCATGTCACCCTTTTACAGATGGGGAAACTGAGGCAGACGGAAATCAAGTAACTCACTTAAGGTCACACAACTAGTAAGTGGTGGTGCCGGGATTTGAACCCAGGCTCCAAAATCTGTGTTCTTAACCCTGTTCCCTAGAGATGAGTAGTAACAGTCTTCCCTGGTTACTTCTCCCCCGACCCCAGTTTGGCTTCCTCCGCAGAGGTCACCCCTGCTTCAGGATGGGTTTGCTTCCGCCAGACCTTTTCATTTTTATGCATAAAAATGAGTTCAGTTTTATGTGCGTGTTTTCTTTTTTTTGAGACAGAGTCTCACTGTGTTGCCC
>NW_012154285.1:6150781-6208600 GCF_000956105.1 Propithecus coquereli
TTTCGGCCTGTCCGCTGCCGGGCACTCGGGCGAGCCTAAGCTTTCCCTGTTGTAAACACTGAGGCAGGAAGCGTCTGTCTGGGAAGCGTTCCGTTCCGTACACACCTCTCTGCACACGACCTAGTGCTGCTCTTGAATATTCGAAGAGGGATTCCTGGCTCTAAATCTGATTCCGCCAAATTGTCCTCCGAAAAGGCCGCCCTCCTTCACAGCACGGGTCACACTGTGGGGAGCGCCCGCGTCTCTGCATCTTCTCCAGCACCGGGTATTACGGTCATTTTTGATCTTCGCTGTCGCGCTGGGTGAACGGCTGGGCTCCTGGGGCTGGTTTGGAGTCGTCATGCGTCATGTGCTGCCTGCCTGCTCGCTCGTTTGTCACTCACTCCCCACGTGTCTTTCAGCCTGGCCGCCCCACCTCGGTCTCCGCCATGAACGGGCCCACCCTGCAGCCGTCCTCGGCCTCCCCGGCCTCCCTTGCTGCGACAGCGGCGTCCCCGTCTCCGCGGGGCTGGAGCGAGTTCTGCGAGCTGCACGCGGTGGCTACGGCCCGGGAGCTGGCCCGCCAGTACTGGCTCTTCGCCCGCGAGCACCCGCACCACGCGCCGCTGCGCGCCGAGCTCGTGTCGCTGCAGTTCACCGACCTGTTCCAGCGCTACTTCTGCCGCGAGGTGCGCGAGGGCTGGGCGCCCGGGCCGCCGGGACCCCGCAGCGCGCCGGCGCGCGACTACCGGGAGACCGGCCGCGGGCCCGCAGCCAAGGCCGAGGCGCCGCCGGCCGAGCCGGGCCCCGGCCCCGCCACGCCCGCCCTGCCCAAGGCCCGCAGCTCCGAGGAGCTGGCCCTGCCGCGGCCGCCCGGCCCCTGCTCCTTCCAGCACTTTCGCCGCAGCCTCCGCCACATCTTCCGCCGCCGCTCTGCCGGGGAGCTGCCCGCGGCCCCCGCCGCTGCCCCCGGGGAGGCAGGCGAGGCCCCGGCCAGGCCTAGCCTGGCCAAGAAGCTCCTGCCCTGGAGCCTGGCTCGGGAGCCACCGCCCGAGGCCCTCAAGGAGGGGGTGCTGCGGTACAGCCTGGCCGACGAGGCCTCCATGGACAGCGGGGCACGCTGGCAGCGCGGGAGGCTGGCGCTGCGCAGGGCCCCAGGCCCGGAAGGCGGAGGCCCCGAGCGCGTGCTGGAGCTCTTCGACCCGCCCAAGGTAAGCACCGTTGCACAAGTTGCACACTGCACCAGCGTGTCATTCACCATGTTGAGAGCATGGAGGTGGGGATGGGACAGTTTTCCAGCTGGTGGCTGCAAAGTGCCCAGAGGGAAGTATACCCTTTTAAAAATGAATTTTTAATTTTAGAGTCATTTTAGATTTACAGGAAAGTTGTGAAGATAGAAGCGTTCGTTTTTACGCTGTACCCAGCTTCACCTGATACTATCATCTTACACTACTGTGCACGTCTGTCACGACTAAGGAACCGGCATTAGTGCCTGTTAACTGAACTCCACGGTTTCTTTGGGATTTGCTAGTTTTTCTTTCATGTCACTTTTCTGTTCCAGCGTGCCACCCGGAATACCACATAAGATTTAGTTGTCTGCTTTGGTGCCTCTTGGCCATGACAGTTTCTAAGTCCCTGGTTTTGATGGCCTTGACAGTTTTGAGCAGTGCCAGTCAAGGACTGTGTAGAATGTCCAGGGACGTCTCTTTTGATTCTTATTTGAGTGTCACTGGACTGGTGGTGGCAGGTTGGTCCAAGGTCTTTGAAGACTCTAGCCTTGAGTGACGATGACACATAGATGTTTTATTTCTAGAAGGTTCAAAACTGTCGTAGAATTCCTTTGTGCCTCCTGTGCGTTGTTGATGTTTTATTGTTTTTCAAGTTTAAAAAACTGTCGTTTTCCTTCACAACCGGCTTAATTCCCACCGTGCAGCTGGGCAGGGTCGCCACGTTCTGCAGCTGCGTCTTTGAGTCAGGTGTGCCGAGTTGACGGGACCGCGAGGCTTTTGCATTAATTCCCTTCTCTTTCCGTCCCGCCATGTGCTAGGGCCTTGCTCCGGAGCGGGCCTCAGCCCGGGGTCCACAGCGGGCCCCGCAGTTGGGTTCCTTCCGTCAGCAGATGCCTGTCGCACCTACTGTGCCGGGCATGTGCTGCGTCCTGGGGACGCTGGTGTTCCGGTGGAAGCTGTTGACGGAATAGACCCCCAAATGAACATGGAACTGTCAACTGTGACTTGTTTTAAAGGAAAAGCAGTGGGGTCTCTGGGAGGATAACTGAGGGGCGGTGGTTGGGGGTGGTGGGTGATCAGAGAATCTCCGGTGCAAAATAACCTTTTGAACTTCATTGCGGTGTAACACGCACGCCCTCAAGTGTGTGCGGCGCATCTGAAGCTCCAGGGGTGTTGTCCATGTGCGCACCCCAAGGGGCCGGTACCCCAGAGGGCTCCCCGCTGCCTCCACCCTGCCAGGACCCAGCAGCCCCCACCCCCGACTCCTGTCTCCACAGTTTTTTTTTTTTGGGAGACAGAGTCTTGCTCTGTCACCCAGGCTGGAGTGCAGTGTCAGCCTAGCTCACTGCAGCCTCGAACTCCTGGGCTCAAGCGATCCTCCTGCCTCGGCCTCCCAAGTAGCTGGGACTACAGGTATGCGCCACCATGCCCGGCTAATTTTTTCCTATTTTTAGTGGAGACGGGGTCTCGCTCTTGCTGAGGCTAGCCCACAGGTTTGATTTCTGTTCTTGAATGTCATGGGAATGGAATCACACAGTAGGTTGCCATTTATGTCTGGCTGCTTTCGCCCAGCGTGGTGTTGCAGGGATTCATCATGTTCTTGCATGTGTCAGTACTGTGTTTGCTTTGATTGCCGAATAGTCTGCTATCGTATTGATGTCCCAGAGTCACACAATTGATTCGTACCATCCTCTGTTGAACATTTGTGTTACTTCTATTTGGGGACTTTTATGAATAGTGCTATGTTATGAAATTTGCATTTAGGTCTTTGTATGGACGTACACTTTCACTTCTCTTGGGTAGATTCCTAGAAATGGCGTTGCTAGGTCACATAGTAAGTGCACATTTAACTTTATAAGAAATTGGCTGGGCGCAGCGGTTTACACCGATAATCCCAGTGCTGTGGGAGGATCACTTGAGGCCAGGAGTTCGAGACCAGCCTGAGTGAGTGCAAGACCGTGTCTCTATAAAAAATAATAAAAATAGCTGGGCGTGGTGGCGCACACCTATAGTTCCAGCTACTCGGGAGGCTGAAGCAGGAGGATCTGTGGAGCCCAGGAGTCTGAGGTTGAAGTGAACTGGATGATGCCACTGCACTCTAGCCTGGGTGACAGAGTGAGACCCTGTAGCTTAAAAAAAAAAATTACCAAACTTTTCCCAAAGAGGCTGCACCATTTTGTGTCCTGCCAGCAGCGTGCGAGTTCCAGCTCGGCGTTGTGCGTCCTTCCCAGCACTTGGTGCTCAGTGTCATCGGTGGGTGTGTGCTGGTGTCTCAGTGTGGCTTTAATTTGCGTTTCCCGGATGACTCACGGAGGTCAAGCACCTTTTCATATGTGCATTGGCCATTGGAATTTGCTCCTTGTGAAGTGCCTGGTGTTGGATGCGCTTTCTGTCCGCGTTGATTTGTAGGAGCTTTTCTGTAATCCGGACGCTGTCTTTGCCCTGCAAACATCATTTCCTGCCCCGTGGGCTGCCTCGTCAGGAACTGAAGTTCTTAATTTTAATGAAGTCCAGTTTATCAGTTGCTTTCTTTTACACGTGATTTTTGTGTTCTGCTTAAGAAATCTTTGCCTACCCCGGGTCATGAAGATATTTTCTTGTCCTTTTTTTTCTTAGAAGCTTTATTGTCGGGGCTGCCACATTTTGGACTGTGAGCCCTTTGCACTTAGTTTTTGTGTCTCGTGTGGGGTGGTGGCCGCAGCTCTTCTGCATATGAAACCTGGTTGTTCCTGCGCCGTCTGCTCAGCGATCATCTTTCCCTACTCTGTCCTGCAGGGCCGCCTGCATCCTGCAGCCAGTGTCTCTCCACATCGGGCTGTGCTTCTGGGCTCTGTTCGTCCCATTGGCCCATGTGTCTGTCCTCAGGCCAACACCACACTGTCCTGGTTACTCAGGTTTCATAGTCTCAAGGAGGTGACTTTTGGACAGAGAGTTTAATCCTGAGTCAGATTTGCTGGGCAGTCCAGGCAGAGGGAACAGCTTGTGCAAAGGCCCTGAGGTGGGGAAGTGTTGAGCACGTTTTGAAGAAAGAACAACAGGCCAGCGTGGCAGGAGCACAGAGACGGATATGGCGAGTGGGGAAGTACATGGGACCAGAGGACCCCCGTGAGGACTTAGCATTTTATTCCAAATACAACTGGAAGGCGTCAGAAAAATGCAAGCACAGATAAAAACTATTTTCTTGTTATTTATAAAAAATCTCAAGGCTGTGACACCTTGAAAGGCAAGTAACAGCCCAAATACATGGTGTTATCTATGTGACATTATCGGGTTCCCCATGGAACTTAACTTCAGGCTGGGCGCGGTGGCTCATGTCTGTGATCCTAGCACTCTGGGAGGCCAGGGTGGGAGGATCGCTTGAAGTCAGGAGTTCAAGACCAGCCTGAGCAAGAGCAAGATCTTGTCTCTACTAAAAAATAGAAAAAATTAGCCGGACCTGGTGGCACACTCCTGTAGTCCCAGCTGCTCTGGAGGCTGAGGCAGGAGGATCACTTGAGCCCGGGAGTTTAGTTTGAGGTTGCTGTGAGCTATGACGATGCCACTGCACTCCAGCCTGGGTGACAGAGTGAGACCCTGACTCACTCAAAAAAAAAAAAAAAAAAAAAGGAAGGAAGGGAGGGAGGGAAAGAGCTTCCACTGCTTAGAGTAAACCATCTTAGAAAACCAGGTGTCGAGACTCAGATGGGGCTGCTTTTGAAAAATGAATTAGCTGCTTTCCCAGCCCTGGGGTCTTAGGCAAGTGACATCACCTCTCTGAGACTCAGTCTCCCTCTGTACAGAGGGGCTGTTGCGAGTCTCACCGGGAGGGCGCAGTCTGAGCTCCTGGCACTGAGAAGGCTCGGTGCGTGTCATGTTGTCACGTTGTTGTCATGGCGTGCTGTGGGATGACTCTGGGGCCGGGCGCACAGGTTTATTTCCAGAGTCTCCAGAGCCCCGATGGTGGTGGTTGGATCCCTCAGGGCTCTGCCCATCGGGAGAAGCCGGGGCACCAGGGACGCCGCCGGGCTGGCCGGGGACGCCGGCCCAGCGGTTGCCGTGGGCCTGGGCTGTTGCCACAGGCCGGCAGCCCTGGCGGGCCCCTCCAGCCCCTCCGGCAGCAGGTCCAGCCAGGCTCTGGCCCTCCCCAAAGCTCTGGCTTCGCTTCCCACAGCAATTCAGAGTGTCTGCTCTCTGGGCGGAGGATGCTCAGCCCGCAGTCTCCAGTGTGCCTGCCAGGTGGTTGGCCTTGACCTCTGACCTCTGACCCTGGCACAGGCTGTGGCAGCAGCCTCACAATAGAAGCAGAAGATCCGCAGCCAGTGGGTGGTGGTGACGGGCTCTGTCATGCAGAGGGCGCCCAGCAGGACCGGGGAATAGGCCTTCCCGGTGCCAGCCTGGAGAAGGCCCCTGATGCCCAGAGCAGGAAGAGGCTTTGAGGACAAGACAGAGGACAGCTGCCCACCATGTCACTTGAGCCTCAGCCAGCACGTGCTTCCCAGAAGTCAGAGGGCAGGTGACCAGAGGCACCTGGAGTCGGGTCCCATCTCCACCTGTGACCGGCTGTGTGACGCTGGGCCTGTCCCTTCCTTGCTCAGAGCCTCAGTTGACGCGTCTGTAAAGCAGGGGTGATGGCAGCCACCTCAGGGGTCACTGAGGGCTGCGGTGGGAGGGAGCTCCTCGTTACTGGGGGTGTGCAAGGGGAGGCCACAGCCTGCCGTGGGGGTTGGTGGGAGGTTGCCGCAGATGTCTGAGTCGCCCGAGGTCAGGAGCTGGGTAGAGAAGTAACAGCTCTCTGGTTTCGGTGGCGTCCCCGCAGGTGGGCACCGAGCGCTGGTGCCCGAGAGGAGGGGAGGGGCCGCCTCTGCTGGGGGTGGTCAGCGAGGGCCCCTGGCAGGAGGCGCTGGGCCTGGAAGCTCTGGGCGAAGGGTCCCAGGCTGAGGAATGGCAACTGCAAAGGCCTGAACCGGGCAGGTTCGAGGAATAACCGGGCAGCAGGGTGGGCGTGGACGGAGCCAGGAGGGATGAGGCTGGAAAGGTGGCGGAGCGGCTTAGGTGGGTCATGTGGGCTACAGTGAGGACTTTAGGTTTTATGTTCAGAGCGGTGGGAACAATGGCAGGGTTTAGGCCCAGAGGGCCTGAGTCACTTGCCATCTACTTGGTGGTGGGAGTGGGCTAGAGGAACCCCTGGAGCTACCGGTGGTCTCCCGTGCAGGCTGGCCACGGGAGAGTGGCACAGTTCTTCTAGAAGACCCTCAGGTCTCCATGGCCACCGGTCCTGCACTCCCCCTCCCCCGGGCATCTCTGAGCCCGTGGCAGGGCCGGGGTGGGAGCAGTGTATTTATGCGGGCAGAAAGGTGTGACCCCTGTCCTCACCCACATGAGGGGCAGGCCAACACGCCTGTAACGAAAGGTTAACGAGAGAAAAGCAGGACAGTGCGGTGGCTCACGCCTGTAATCCTAGCACCCTGGGAGGCCGAGGCGGGAGGATCGCTTGAGGTCAGGAGTTCGAGACCAGCATGAGCAAGAGCGAGACCCCGTCTCTACTAAAAATAGAAAAATTAGCCGGGCATGGTGGCACACACCTGTAGTCCCAGCTACTCGGGAGGCTGAGGCAGGAGGGCCGCCTGAGCCCAGGAGTTTGAGGTTGCTGTGAGCTAGGCTGACACCACGGCACTCTAGCCCGGGCAACAGAGTGAGACTCTGTCTTAAAAAAAAACAAACCCCAAGAGAAAAGCACAACAGAGTCACTAAATCCGAGTTTACGTGACAAGGGCGCCTTCACAAGTGAAGACCCAAAGCTGCGGGGAAAACTGTGCATTTTTACGCTCAGACTCCACGAAGATGACAGATGTGTCCGATCTAGGGGTAGCAGGCCTGTCCTCAAACGCTCCCTGGCCCTGTGTGGGGCAGCCCTCCCCCAGGCGCAGAGCGGCCGCCCTGCCAGACGGGGCGGCTTAGAGGGTTTCTTTGTGGCCAGGGCTGACACAGACAGCGGGAGGTCAGGGAAGTATTTCTAGGTTTTATGGCTGGCTTTGGGGGAGAGGGTTCTAGTTTCTGTGACCCACCGTGGGGAAGAATTATTCTGGGTCTGTGACTTGTTCCTGGGGAGAACGAGGGACCAGAGGCAGGAGGGCAGAGGGGGGCTTCTCTCCCGAGCAGACCGAGGCCTCCCAGTGTCCTCCGGTTCCGAGCACGGGCGTGCCAGGGCGCCGCGCGTGGGGTCCGTGTTCCGAGCCCCGGCACTGGCCACCTGGAACGGGAGCCTCCTGCGCCCCGGCGTTGCCCTAAGTACTTGGGCCTTTCCGTGAGTGCGGCTCACTGGCCCACTGGACAGCTGAGGAAACAGGGACGCTGGGAGAGGCAAAGAGACGCACCCAGGGTCGTGCACCTGAGGACCCAGGGTCCTTACCCCAAGCCCCAGGCCATCTGTTGAACTGGCTCAAACCAGAGGGTGTGGAATGCCAGCTCCAGGCCAGGCTAGGCCCCAGGGGCGCCGTCTCGCCTGGCAGTTAAAGGACAAATGAGGACATCGGATGGGTTGCCAATGTTTAAAAACATAAAATGCAGAGATTTCACGTAAGAATCAGACTTCAAGGCAGGCATGGTGGTGTGTGCCTGGAACCCCAGCACTTTAGGTGGCTACAGAGGTGGATGGCTTGTGCCCAGGAGTTTGAGACCAGCCTGGACAACACAGTGAGACCCCATCTCATAAAAAAGATAAAAATAAGACCCAGAATACCAGTTTCTCTTATAAAATCAGAAGATTTGGCAGTGCCAAGCTGGCACTCTGGGAGTGGGCCCCAGCCTGTGCCAGCTGCCGCAGTGGGATAGCCTGACAGAGGCACGGGGGGTGGGGCCCTGGGGCAGGGGGCAGACTCTAGAAACAGCCATGGGGCCAGGCGTGGCTGGCCTTGGGCACGAGGCCTTCCTTGGGAGCTGGGGGTCCCATTTCAAATGGAACATAACCAATCTTCTGGGCCTCAGTTTCCTCATATGCCCAGGCCTAGGTAGGCCAAGATGGTATTAAGGCCGCCAGCCCTGGTGGTTCTGGGGGTTGAGCCTCAGTTTCCCTCATCTGTATAGCAAGGGTGATGAGGGAGTTCTGACTACTGTTGGAAAATGCCAGCATTTACTGGGCTTTCATGTATCGGGCTGTACTGACCTGGCTTCATCTAATCCTCACAGCAGCCCCGTGCACATGTCTGCTATAACTGTGCCCTTTTCACAGGTGGGGAAACCAAGGCCAAGAGAAGTTAGGTGGCCCAAGGTCACACAGCTTGTGAAGGGATGAGAGGGCCTTGGAACCCGGGCGGTCGGGCTGTACTGGGCCCGGTGAGCCCTCAGAAGGACTTCCTGTTGTTACTGTTGGTGGAGCTGGTTAACCAGGGGCCCTGCCTGGGCGGGGGCACCTGCTTCAGACTCTCCAACCCTTTTGTCCAGTGCCACCATTTTACACATGGGGACACTGAGGCCCAGAGAGGCTGGCCAGTGCCCCCTCAGCTGGCACATAGGACTTGGTGGGCCCAGCACACCCGATGATGCCCAGCCTGGAGAGGTGGGGCAGGGAGGTGGGGGACGCCCCGGGGGCACTTAGCCCACAGCCCTCGGAGCCCCCCCGGGTCCTCGGGCCTCAGGTCCCCCGGGAGGAAGTGGTGTGGTTGGGAGTGGCCAGGCCTGCCGGGCCGTGTGGGGGTGGGGCGTCGGGGCAAGTGTGGTTCAGAGCTGTCCCCATTCTGCTCCTTCTGAGCCGGGTGTCCTTGGGCAAGTGGCCGGGCCTCGCTGGGCCTCCGTGTTTGGCCCGTGCCCTGGGTGGGCACGGCTCCTGCCTGCGGCTGTGGGCGCAGCGAGCACGCGGGGCGTGCAGGGCAGCGCGGCCGTCCCTCCGCGCAGCAGACGTGCGTGGGGCGTAAGCGCCAGGTCTGGCTCGGGAGACAGCCTGGGGCGGGTTTCTGATGGGAGGCGACCCCCAGGGGCCTGGGTGGTGACGGGCTCCGAGCCTTCACTCGCCCACCCGGCGCCTGCTGGGGTTCCTCCCGGCGGGCGCTGTCACCCCCCCTGCTGTGCAGATGAGGAAACTGAGGCTGGGAGAGGCCACAGGAGGCTGGCTGTAGGCCCGGGGCCTGGGCGGGGGACGCGGGGAGCCACCCCCAGCGCCCTGCCTCGGTGTGTGGGAAAGAGGAAGCAGAGAGAAGGGACGTCCGCCGGAGGCCTGGCGGTTTCCTCTCAGGCAGGAGCGCAGGGGGAAGAGGAGGAGGGTGGCAGGAGGGGCCGGGTTCTGCTTCTGCCCCTGCTGAGGCGTGTGACCTCGGGGAAGGCATGCTGCCCTCCCTGTGCCTCAGTTTCCTCCAGTGAAAGGAGCTGAGTGATGGCTCCCGCCGCAGGATCAGCTGAGCTGCTATCTGTGGAATGCCCAGCAAAGCTTAGCTGCCATCGTCACTGTCCTGTTATCTGTCATTTTCAAAGTGACAGGCACTGCATTTGACACATCCCGTGGAATCCTTACCACAAACCCTATGAGGTGGGGATAGTGATTCCTCAAAGGAGGCACAGAGAGGGAGAGAGACTTGCTCAAGGCCACACAGCTGGGAGGCAAAAGAGCCAGGAATGGTGTCCCGTGTGGGCTCGCCAAGGCCAGGGGCGCCAGGGGCTGGGGGTTTGTGTTTAGGTCCCCAAACAGGTGGAGAAGGCGCCTGCCCTCCGCCTTCAGCCGGCCCAGAGCCCAGATGTCCCCGCGGGCAGACGGGCTTACGAGGCCGGTGGCTGCCCAGTCCCAGCTCTCCCTGGTAGGCCAGGGGCAGGAGGCTCCCCAGGTGAGAGTGGGGTCCCGCCCTCATTCTGCTGTGTGACCCGGGCAGGTCCCCACCCCTCTCTGAGCTGTGAAGTGGGCACCCAGAGGGTTGGTCCGGGACTGGTCGGGGAGGAGGAGTGGGGTGCGCCGGGCCCCGTGGGTCCCCAGCCGCGCAGCACCCCCTCTGCTCTCTTACTGGGGTTCCACGTAAAGTCATTTTTGAAAAAGTGCTTTGCTGCTTAGAAGAAACCCCCGACCGCGCTAAAACCGCGGCCAGATGGTATCTGTGTGTTTCCTTTCAGCTCAAATTCTATGAATCCACAGACTAGAAAGTGCCCCGAATCCAGCGAGGGGAGGGGGCTGACGATACGAGTTACTGTCACCCGCCCTGGCACTGCCGGGGCCACGTCCAGCCCCCACCCCACCCCCGTCCTGTCCCCGGGCTGTGTGCTGCTGCCTGCTTCCTGGACGCTGGTCTTGTATTCGTCTGTCTGTCTGTGGGGCTGGGTGCTGGGACAAGACCAGAGACCACCGTGGAGTCATTTGGGGCTGTGGGCTCGGTGGGCTGTGGGCTCGGTAGCCTGTAGGCTCAGGGTCTGGGGACCAAAAGTTAGGTACTGGAGAAAGGCAGATGGACAGGTTTGGGTTCGGATCTTGCCACTGTGTCCTTGCTGTGTGGCTCTGGGCCAAGAACTTGGCCTCTCGTAGCCTCAGTTGCTCATTATGGAAAATGGGATGCCAGTACTTGCAAAACAGGCTCAGGGAAGACGTGGCACCTCCTGGGGTGGGCAGCAGGCTGGCGGCCCCTCAGGCTCGCGCTGCTGGAAATCCCCCACCCAGTCCTCGTGAATGGAAAAGGAAACCGAACGCTCTAGAAGAGGTCTCTGCGCTCCGAGTGCTGGCCCTGGGGTGGGGGGGCTTCCTCCCGCAACGCAGGGGGGGCCGCCTTACTTCCTTTTTGGGGCGCCACACCCCTTTTTCCTATCTACCCTCTGAGTTGGGGAGGAGGCCACAGACGCCGCTGTTCTGCCTCTGGGACCCGCGGTGACGGCTGACACGGGGGAGGTCGAGGGCCACCCGGCCTCCGCCCCTCGCTGCGGCTGCCGCTGGGACGCCCACTCCATGCCCGGCTCCACCCGCCCGCAGGCCACCCCCTCCCCGCACAGGTGCGCCACGGGAGGGCAGGAAGAGAACCTCTCTAGGGAACCCTCTGGAACTGGGGGCCCTCCTTTGTCTCATCTAAAAACCTCACGTAATCTAGGAAACGGCCTCTAGCTTGCTGAGGGCCTCCCTGTCTGAGTTCCTCAGCTTTTTGATTTTGTTTTTCAATTAATAAAGCTCACGGCAGAAATTATAAACAAACCTTGAAAAAACATCCACAATCCCACTATCCGGAGAGAACTAGCATTTTTGTTTTTTTTCTTTTTAGTCTAACTTCGCCCCCACCCGCGGGCCGCGACTCTGTCTGCACTCTGTCCTTGTTCTTTCGAGAATCCCCCGGAGCCCCGGACCGAGCGGGACATCCAGGCAGGAGCCTTGGCACAAAAACTCCAGCCTCGTGGGCCTGAAGTTCCTCGTGCTATCTCGCCACCTGCTTTTTTCACTTCCGTACGTCTTGGACGTTTTTGTGTATTCTTAAATATTTTTCGAGAATGTTTTCTTTTCGTATATAACTGGCTGCAAGCGATGCACTCACACAGGCCACGACGGATGTATCTAGTCCTTTCTTACCCAGACCCGTTTTGGTCACTTCTGACCTTTCCGCTGGTGTAGACAACGCGGCGATGAGCATCTTGGTGCCCATCCCCGAGTATTTCCTTTGGCCAAATTCCGGGAAGGGGAGAACTGGCTCTCGCTTTAGGGGCACTTCTGATACACCCCTGCTTCGTCTCTGTGTCTCTCACAAAGCTTGAGATACAATTCATTGGGTTTTAGTATATTTACAGAGTTGTGCAACCCTCACCATAACCGAATTTTAGGACATTTTCATCATCTCAAAAGGAAACTCTTGTACCCACGCCCAGCCGCTCCCACCCTCCCTCGGAGCCACTCGCCCACTGTCTCCGTGGGTCGCCCGTGCCGGACGTTGCGTGTAAAGGGAGCGTGCAACATGCAGTCCTGGTGCCTGTCTTCTTTCAGGTAGCCTCGTGGTGTTAAGGTTCCTCCAGGTTGTGGCACGTGTCAGTATCTTGCTCCTTTACAGCCGAATAACATTCCATCGTGTGTATTTGCCGCATTTTGTCCATTCGACGGATGGACGTCAGGTTTTTCCGCTATTGGCTGTTGTGAATGATGCTGCGCTAAATATTCACGTGTAAGTTTTTGCGTGGATATGTGTTTTTCTTGGGTATATATTAATATATCCAGGACTGGAATGGTTGGGTTATCTGGGAGCTCTATGTTTACCATTTTGAGGAACTGCCAAACTGTTCTCCAAAGCAACGCCACAACACACGCACTACGTGACATTCCCGCCAGCAACCCAGGAGGATTTGGTTCCTCCACGTCCTCCCCATTCTAGTGGGCGCAGCAGTATCTCACTGTGCTTTTGGTTTGTATTTCTCTGATGGCTCATGATGTCGAGCACCTTTTCATCTGCTTAGTAGCCATTAGCCATATTTTTAAGAGATGAGGTCTTGCTCTGTAGTGGCATCATCATAGCTCATTGCAGCCTTGAATACCTGGGCTCAAGCGACCCTACCCCCTCAGCCTCTAGAGTACCTGAGTCTATAGGTGCACACCACCACACCTGGCTAATTTTTTTAAAAAAATTTTTTTGTAGAGATGGGGTCTTGCTATGTTGCCCAGGCTGGTCTTGAACTCCTGTCCTCAAGTGATCCTCCCACCTTGGCCTCCCAAAGTGCTGGGATTACAGGTGTGAGGCACTGCACTCGGCCTTATTAGCCATTTCTAATACTTTCTATATATCTTTTTCAAATAGCCTTCCAGAAAGGTTATACCCATTTATCATCTCATCACCCTTGGTGCCAGCACTGGGTATAATTTTAAAAGCCTCTGCCAATTTCTGGGTGAAAAGTGGTTATCTCGTCCTTTCTGATTATGAGTGTGATTGGCCATTTCTCTTTTTCAAAATTGAGATATAATTCACATACCATAAAATTCACTTGCTTAAAGTAGATCAAGTCATTGGTTTCGAGTACATTTATACAACTGTGCAGCCATCACCGCTGTCCAATTCTAGAACATTCCCATCACCCTAGAAAGAAACCCTGGACCTACTAGCAGTCAGTTCCAAATCCTCCCAGCCCCTGGCAACCACTAGTCTACTTTCCGTCCCTATAGATTTTGATAGCTTCTCTTACGTTTCGTGGTCATATACAATTTTTGTGACTTGTCACGCATTTCCTTTGCATGCTCTTTTCCTGTACTGCCTGCCTTTTTCTTGTTGATTTGCCAGTGCTCTTTACATAGCATGGATATTAGCTCTGTCACCTGTTGTGAGTATTTCCCTGGTTTCCCATTTGACTTTTCAGTTTTGCTCCTCAGTTTCTTGGCCTATGAAGGTTTGTAAATTTCAGGCAGTTAAATCCAGGGATCTTTTCCTTTATGGTTTTATTCTTTGCCTTTCTGCTTAGAAAGGCCTTCCCTACCCTGGAATCAGATAAATAATTACTTAGGTTTTATTCCAGTTCTATCTTGGTTTCCTTTTTCACTTTTAATTATTTAATCCAGCTGGCTTTTATTCTTTGTGGCTGGTGTCATTTCCTGTTGTTTTGTGCTGTCAGTGAGATGCTGTGTGTCGAGGTCTATCACATAGTAAGTGCTCAGCGAACAGAAGCTAAAGATAATAGTAATGACAACTCATGCCAGATGGAGCGCAGAAGGACTCGGTTCCTGCACCTCGCAGTGGCTGGAGTGGGCGCTGGTGAGGGGCTGCGGCGCTGCTCAGCCGGGGGGAGCCCCACTGGCCCAGAGGGCCTCGCCTTCACCTCTTCTTCTGAATCATCATCCTTCGAAGGCAGGCGGTGGCCGCCATCCATCCGGGGCTTTGGGGAATCTTCTTGGTGACGAGACCCCTCCCCTTGGGTGCACTCCCCCATCCGAGGCTGGTGACAGGTTATTTGTTGTTTCTTAACCACAGTGTTTTGCACCCTCGCCCAGCACAGAGCAGACGCCAGTCCCGGGGCTTCCCCTAGCTCGTCCTGGCTCCGTGGCAGGGGCTGGGCGGTGGGTGCCTGACCAAGCCCTGGGGGTTGGCCAGCTCCGGGCCCCCGGCCCCGCTGGTGTGTGTGACACACAGACTCACCCCTGAGGCCCTCTGACACCCACTGTGATGACCCACAGACTCGGGGGCGCCCAGCTGCTGTCCTCGGGGATGTTCTTCGAGGTACACAGAGCACACCCTCCAGTGCCGGGCAGGCCGGGCTCGCCCTCTCCCCGCTGAGTGGCCCGGACAAGTGGCGTGACCTCTAGGGGCACTGCTTTCCCTTCTGTGTGGCGGGGTTGAGCACAGCCTGGCACTTGAGGTCTGGGGCGTCCTTGGGACTGTGTGGCTGGGGGCAGGGGTGCTGGGCTTGGCCAGGCCGGCTGTGGTGGGGGCAGGAAGGATTTCTGCGGGGACGGCTGGGAGCAGGATGTGGTTGCTCGAGGCATGGGCTGATGGCAGCTGGTGTGCAGTGGGTGGTGGCGGAGGCAGATGGGAGCCAGGCCTGGATCGGGTCTGGTGGCCCCACCGGGTGCCATGCTGAGCCCTGCCCAAAGATGCCACTTCTGTGCTCAAGAGAGGCTCCGGCCAGCCGGGGACAGAGGTGTAGCGTGTGCTGGCTTCTCACAGCAGCTCAGCTCGGGGGTCCTGACGGTTGTCTGTCCTTACTTGGCACCTGGGAGCCCAACAGTTTGGCCAGGAGTGGTGCCCTGAGCAGGGGAGGAGAGCGCCCGGGCAGCGGCGGCAGGAGGCCCCGGCCGGTGGAGGTCTGGCGCCTCCCTCAGTCCCTGCCCCACTGCAGGCACCGTCCCAGGACACTCCTCCCCGGGGGCGGGTTGGGCCTGGACTTCTGTCCTCCTGTGGGAGGCAAGAGCAGCAGGGAAGGTGTCCCTTGATTTCCCCATTTGTGCCATGAAGGAGCAGGGGGGTGGGGTTCCCACGGATGGTCCCTTTTAAGCCACAACCCCCCACAAGCCTTGGGCATGTCCCCCCCATGGCAGGCCTGAGAGCAGAAGCAGACATTTGTCCTCACAGCTGGCTGTGGGGGGCAGTGTGCACCCCACCCCTCCACACTGGGCCACCCAGTGGGAGTCAGGGCACCTCCGTCTCAGGAGGGGGTCGCGTGGTTGTTGGGGGACCCCAGCCTGGCCGTGTGTGTGTGTGTGCTGGGGGGCTGTCTTTCCAAAGGGGGGTCTCTCTCTGGGTATCTGTGTGGGGGAGGCTGTTCCAGCATCTGAAAGGGGCTTTGTGTCCCTGCCACTATGACGCTGAGGTGGGGTGGTCGCTGTCTCTCTGAGGGGGCTCTGTGTCTGTGTCACTGTGATTCTGTCTTTCTGACACAGCAGGATGCTCACTCCGTGGGTGGGGCTGTACACGGGCCCCAGCCCATCTGTCCTGCCCCCAGGCCCTGGTCCTAGCAGCTCGGCCAGCGACCGTCCCCCCACCCAGGGTCTCCCTGGGGAAGGGGAAAGAGGCTGGCATGCGTCCTATTGCCCCCACACCCTGGTCCCTCAGGCTGTGACCTGGGGTGCCACCTGCCTGGAGGAGGGAGGGGTCTCATGGGGACTGGGACGCTGAGCACAGCTGTGTTTGGGGGTGTCTCACTGTGTGTGTCTGGCTGGCTGGGGAGGTCCCTGTTTCTGGCATGGGGTGGGCGGCTCTTGCCGGGAAAGGGGGAAGCTGATTGGACTCGGGGCTCTTTCCTGCTTCTCTGTGGGGAGAAGAATGAGGCAACAGGGGGCAGACGAAGGGGTAGATGTGGCCCACGGGGACTGGGTGAGTCTGGGAGGCCCCGTGGCCTCACGTTCACCTGCAGAAGCCCTAGGTTCTGTTCTCGTCTCCATTTTATAGATCAGGAGATGAAGGCACAGAGGGGCGGTGGGATCTGCTCAGGGTCACACAGAGGAAAAAGTAGCGGAAGCCGTCATCAGAAGGGCCTGTGAGGGTGGAGCTGGGCCTGGGGGTCCTCGCCGGGGGCAGAGCAGGCAAGCAACCTGTGGCCGGAGCACCAACATCTGTTCACATGTGGAACTGGCTCACTGCCGTCGTCTGCCCCCAGAGAAGCCAGGTTCCAAGAGGGCTGAGCTCACCTGCCACACCGCCACGTCTCCTCTGTCCCCTGGACACCTGCGGGCTATGGGTCCCAGGCACCCACCCAGATGCCCGTCCATCAGCAAACTCTCCAGGTACCTCCTCTGGGCCCCAGCTGGGAGCGACGGTGCCCCAACCCCAGAGGACCTCTCCCAGTCAGATGGTGGAGGCGGCAGCTGCACCATCAGGAAATTACGGCCAGCCTGATAAGCCGAATCACACTCACCGTGACTTGACTTAGTAGTCAGGGAAGGCTCCCTGGAGGAGGGGAGGTTTCCTCTGCTGGGATGTGCAGTCTGGAACAGGCAGGGCCAGAGGGTGGACTCGATGTGACCCTCCCATCCCAGCCTCTTGCGTCACTGGGACTACAGGTGTGCGCTGCAGGGGAGTCTTGAGCAGGGGAGGAGCGTGAACCTGGGCAGCGCCGTGGGGGTGGCAGCCAATTCTAGCTAATTGTGACATGTTTGGGAGTAGTCTGTCAGGAGACTGATGGCCATTCATTTTGACACTGCCCACCTCGCAGGACGTTCAGGCATCGCCCTGTTTTCTGGCCTGACTCTACCCCACAGTGGGGGTTCCCTGCAAGCACCCCCTTTACCTCCAGCAGCCACCTGGGACTGAAATCCAGGCTGCCTGGGCCATGCCCACAATCACTATTCTGTGCTCTCCCCTCCTCTAAGTCTTCTGTGGCTCCCTGGTACCTGGGGAGGATGGAAGACAGGTCTCCATGGCCCAGCCTCCCTGCCCAGCCCTCTCGGCCAGCAGCCAGCTCAGATGCCAGTGGGTTTCAGACCCAGCCAGGGCCCTGCTGCAGCGCAGACCCCGGGCTCACTTCCAGGGCCTCCACGCCAGTGGGTCGTGGTAGGTTCCCCGTGCTGTGGTCAGTCCCTGCGTGCGGATGTCTGAGCCTCAGTCTGCTCATCGGCGAAGTGGGGATGAGATACCAGCCTCCGGCCGTCGGAGGGTCTCGCGAGGCGAGGCTCGCACACGCCACTGCTCACACGGAGGTGGCACAGAGCAGGGTGGTGAGGGATTTTCTCCCTCCTAAATCTAACTGTACTCAATGCCAAGTATTGTCCCTTACTCTGGAATGACAGCTTTCCTACTTGGTGCTGCTGCATCCTTTCCTTAGTGATGTGACGTGACTTCCTCTTGGAAAACTTGAAACGTTGCTGGCCTGTGAAATCTATGATCCAGGAGCCACTGGCGGGCAGCCCAGGCTCCAGTGCCTGGCACACAGTAGATGCTCACTAAAGGGTGGCAGGAGGGCATCTGTTGCTGCATTTCTAGCCACAACCATCCTCCTCCTGTCTTCTGGATTCATCTGTGCTTTTTGGCGTCTGGGTTTTGGCTCTTGCTGTTCCCTTAGCCTCCAATGCCTTTCCCTCCACCTTCTCCACTTTGGAGAGTATTCAGCAAACACTTATAAGCCACTTACTCTGTGCTTGGCCAAGACCCAAAGATGGAAGAGGAGGAGGCAGGCCTCCTTGGGGAGTGACAACTTAGGAAAGGAGGGGCCTTTTTGCTCTGAGTCTCCTGAGGCTGGGTTCCTCCCTCCCGCTGCCATTCCCCTGCCATCTTTCCATACCCCTGGGAGCTCCTCTGCGCACTGTGTCGCCATATTCTCATGGGGAGGGTTGTGGCACTGTTTTCCCGCTTCACGAAAGTGGAGACTGGGGTCGGGAGAGGCGAGTCTTTCGTCTAAGAGGAGAGTTGGGACTCAAGCCCAGGACCAAGAGTCCCAAACTCCAGAGTGGGGAGGTTGCTGCATGGTGGTTACACGGACCTGAGGGGTTTCTGGGCAGGATACTGGATGGCTGCCAACTCCTGGCTCAATCTTGATGCTGCCCACCTCAGAGAATGGCCCACGATTAGGAAGAGTTTGTAAGATGAGGGCCTTCCTTACTTCAACTCCATATGACCTTGAGACGGTAGTATTGTCTGTGAGAGGCCTAGATCTGGGGAATACGTGGTTCTGTGCATGTCTCTGCTGTAGGACTTTTCAGAGCCTTTAATGGACTGCTGTTTAGTATGATTCTCCATGCACGAAAATGTCCTATCTTGAAGAATCCCTCTTTGCACTGGCTGCCAGGAAGCTGACAGGCAAATTTGTGACAAGTAGGACTCTGGGCTGTGTTTAAGCAGCTGTCTCCTTCCCAACTCTTTCTGGGTATTTCTATAACCTGACTACAATCTTTTTTGGGGACAAGGCAGGGCATTTTCTTTTTTTTTTTTTTTTTTTTTAAGATTGGCTTTTTGATACCAACCAGTAAGATTGGATTAAGTATTTCCCATAACATATTTATTCATTTATCCAGGCAACATCCATGATTCTATGTTTTGGGCTGTGTGGGGGACTCAGCTGTCCATGATAGGGATCTGGAATTTCCTATGAGCCTTTTGAGACCACCCCCATCCTAGCTGACCTGCTTATTCTGTCTTTTTTTTTTTTCCTTTTTTTTTTGATGCAGAGTCTTGCTCTGTTGCCCGGGCTAGAGTGCCGTGGCATCGTCAGCCTAGCTCACAGCAAGCTCAAACTCCTGGGCTCAAGCGATCCTCCCTGTTCAGCCTCCCAGCGTGTTAGGGTTACAGGCATGAGCCACCGTGGGGCCTCTTTACGTTAATGAAAGGAAACAGGCTCCAGTGAGCGCCATGCCCGAGGTCTCAAAGGTATCAAGTGGTAGAGCCAGGGCTGCTCTAACCACCTGCAGAGCAAGGCTCCAGGCCGCCTCCCTGGGAGCAGGGGTGCGGCAGAGGTGTGGCTGGAGGGCTGACTGTGGGGCCATGCCCCACTTCCTGTCCCACTGCTGTTGTTTGAGGAGATGAGTTCTGGGCTCAAAAGCCCTGGGGGAGATAAGACTGCCAGGAGGCTGGCGTGGCCTGGAGGATTCCAAGGGGTGGGAGGCTTCTCCCCAAGGCTGTCCCTGCTGGCTGGTGTGGAATAAGGCTGTTGTGAGGGCCCGGACTACCCTTACCCGCTGGAGTGTGAACTGGATGCTGTCCTCCCCCTCGGTTCCTGCCCTAAAGCACTGTCCCCTTCCCGCTGGCTTCCTGTGGAGGAGGGACAACTAGCAGACTTGCTTCTGCCGGAGGTGCTGTGAGCTGCAGGCGGGCACGCACGTCCAGGCGTCCACCTTACAGTGAGTCCCAGCTGCTCCCACAGCCTCGCAGCCCCGCGGTGAGTTCTGGGACAGAGCAGACTGTGCCACCTCGCTGCGTGCCTCCCTCCCGGAGTCTTCCTGTGGGAGGCCGTGCCTGGGACATGCTGGTGTGCCGCCCCACCGCAGGGCCTTGGCAGTGCCATCTCTGTGCCTGGAGAGCAGCACCAGAGCTCTGTGGCTTCTCACTGCTGCGCCCAGCCCAGCCGGCCTGTCTCGGCCTCGCGAGAGCGGAAGCCCCGTGAGGGCTTGGCCAGCCCCTGTGCCTGGTGCGCGAGGGGATGAGTGGTGGCACATCTGTGCCCAGGCAGGTCCCCAGGCCCTTAGCACACAGAAGTGGCAGCAGGTTGCAAGACAGTGTTTCCAGGTGACAGCCCGAGGGAAAGTGAGGCCTAGTGAGTGAAGAAGGTCCTTCCCTCCAGGTGGGCTCACACGCGCCGGGGGTGGGGCCCGTGCGCACTGGCACTGCTGGGTTCCGGCGTAGCTGTACGTGCCGCCCTCCTTTCACCTGTCTCTCCAAAGGGACAAGAGATACAAACCCAGAGCCAGAATTCTGCTCTGTCTTGTGCAGAAGCACATGGAACTTTGTGCCCAGTTTTCACCACAAAACCCTTGCAGGGCTCACCCTGCCCTTTGGCTTCCTCACATTCTTGGTCTTTTCGCAGCAAACCCAGAAGCACCCGCGCAGTTCACGTTGTGCCGTCTGCATAGTCACACTGGAATACGTTTTATTTTAGCGTCAGTTACATTTGTTTTCCCTTTACTGTGGGTAGGGTAAGTACATCGGTCACACTGTGATGGTGTGACTCCATCGCAGCATGGGCAAGGAGCATGCTACAAAAGGACAGCGGCTCTGTGAGGCTGAGAGTGGGCATCTGCCCAGCACTCAGCTGCTCTGAGGGGGCCCTAGTGCTGTCAGCACTGTGGTGGACTCAGGCTTTACTCACTGGCCTGGGAAGGTAACGACAGCTGCTTATTAGTCAAGCCTTTCTCTTGCACTAGTGTACTCAATCACCGTACCAACCCTGTGAGAAGCAAGTTCTGCCTCACAGATGACAAAACAAAGCCATGGAGGAATGCTGAGCCCCTGGTCCAGGCTTACCAGGGTCAGGGCTAACCCCTAAAACCAAGAGGGTAAGAAAACTATAAAGTCTGGGACAAAGTTAGGTGTAGCAATGCAAGCTTTACTGCTGAGGCAGTGTCAAAGCTGGTGCACATCTTTGAGCTTCCTAGCAGCCAGAGCAAAGAAAGAAATGAATTCTCACTGGAGTCAGAATGGCCATAACAAACAGAAACCAGCCGTTTGAATGCTGGGGGCTGAGATCTGTTCCCCAGAAGTGGATGCTGCAGGATGTGGTGGGTGGCATTATACTGCCTATACCACAGATACCTGAAACAGTTTGGCCATTTGATCAGCCAACCCTAAGGATCTGGGCAGCAGCTGCTTGCCAGCCTGGCCTGCCCTTAGAAGCAGGTGGAACAGTGGGCATGTGAGAGGGGGAACCGGAAGGCCCCACTGTTCCATAGCTGCTGACCCAGCCCCAAGGGTCAGGCTCGCCTCCCCGTAACAGCTCCCACCACACAGCTCAACTGGCATCTGCTGGTCCTTCACACGCCAGCCAGCACTTGCGAGTCTGCTCTGGGCCCTCCAGGCTGGGGTTGCAGCCACAGCTGGCATTGGCCTCCCCCCATATATGAACCCTAAAACCTAGAGGGTAAGACACTCCCTCTCATACGTCCCACCAACCTGGGCAGAGAGGCCCAAGGATGCCCACGCTCTCAGGCAGCATAGTGGTTGGTGCTGGGGGGACTCGCGCAGAGGTGCCGTGGGGAGCCAGGGAAGAACCCGACTCTTGCTCAGCCAGCAGGCAGGTGGCAGCGGGACTGGCTGTGGGTGAGGAGGGGGAATCCTCTTTCACCACTGCCTGCCTGCTCAGCAGTTCCTCAGCTGCAAGGGGTGGAGCTGGCACAGCGGGCACCACAGTCAGAGCGAAACCAGCGGCTTTGCTGGTTAATCTCGGCGCTCACGTTGGGGACTGGGCCCTGAGCGGAACCGAAAGGGAGACCAGGCCTGTTCCCCTCCTGGCCCTGGCCTACTTCCTCCCAGTAATCCTCAACGCCTGGAGCCAGTCTCAGGGGGACAGGCAGGGCCCACTGGAAAAGCAGGAGAAGGAAGTAGCTATTTGTGCCTTCCCGTTTTGCAGCGGGGAAACAGAGGCTCTGTGGGGCAGGATGACTGTGAAAAGGGTCAAGAGAGCAGAGGGCCCACTGGACCCAGCCCCGTCTCAGCTGCAGGACCTGTGCGAGCAGGGGGTGAAAGGCCCCGGCTGGTGCTGGTCACACAGCCTCAAGGCTCCTTCGCTCCTGCCTGCCAGCAGTGAGGTGATGCCATGAGCCACGGTAAACGTCAGCAGTCCTGAGAACTAGTCTCCCCCAACCTGCTGGGGGTGGGCCCCTTCTATCAGAGTGTCTGGTACCTCTGTGTTCACAGCAAAGTTAAGCTTATGATTTTGGGTACCATCTTTTGGAAACGTAGGCTCTGTTCAAGATGTGCCTTTTTGGGCTAGACGTGGAGGTCCAGATCACTCGCAGCTGCCAGTGCCAAGAAAGGAACATGCCTTTGGGCCCGCCTCGGGTTTCCGCCCCTCCTCTCCCTGGCTGTTAGCGGTGGTGGTATCGTCCAGGATCCCTGGAGGAGGGGCCCAGTTGGGCCATCTCTGTCCATTCCCCACCTATCTTGGGCTCCTTCCCCCTTTCTTATCTTGCCTCTGCTGGAAGCAGCCATCAGTCATTTTGTGACCCTGGCGAAACAATCTTATCAGTCTTATCACAAGAGGAAGTAGAGGACAGGAGTGGGGACAGCCCCCCTTCTGAGAAAATTCCTGCCCAGAAGCAGCTGGCTCCTGGGTTGCAGGGTGCCCCAGAGCAGGAAGCATCTACAGGGCTAGCCCCCACTGCAGCCAGGTCCAGCCAGGACCCGAAGAGGTGCTTCTGCTGGCGAGGGGGTCAGAGGCTCACTCTACCCACGCTGCAGCCCTGTGGTGGATGTCTTGGGAGATTCTGGGGCCGAGGTTTTGTAGTTCCATCTGTGGCTGGCAGTTACTTGGGCCGGGCACACTAGGCTTTGCCCTTTGGGCAATGTGAGTGTCACCTGGCTGGGCAGGGAGCTCCTTTCTCCACCAGTGGGAAGAGAAACGGACGGCAGCAGGCAAGCACATGTCACAGCTGGAATGTCCACAGGTGCAGGGGGCTGGGAAGCTTTGTTGCGATCTCTGTGGATGGTGCTGAAGAGGTCGCAGGCGAAGGGCATTCTGGGGCCTCGCTGTAGGCTCCGAGGGTCTACTCAGCAGCACTGGGAACACTTACTCTGCAGGGGGGTCTTGGGGAGACTGGAGACAAACTCAGAGGCCTGGGTGGGAGAAGAACGTCAGGGACCAGCCTCGAGTTGAGCGCCCCTCTCGGTCTTGTAGAGTTCAAAGGCCAAGCTGCAAGCAGCGTGCTCCAGCATCCAGGAGGTCCGGCGGTGCACACAGCTGGAGATGCCCGACAACCTCTACACCTTTGTGCTGAAGGTGAGTGGCAGGGCTTCCACAGCCTGGGCTGACATGCCAGCACCCCTCAGACCCACACGGCTGTGCCCTTCCTTCTGTGCCAGGTGAAGGACCGGACAGACATCATCTTTGAGGTGGGAGACGAGCAGCAGCTGAATTCGTGGATGGCCGAGCTCTGGGAGTGCACAGGCCGAGGGTGAGACCCTCACCCCCGGCACCACCTTTACGGCTACCCCTGACCTGCCCAGATCCTTGACCCCAGCCTCTTCTCCGGCAGGCTGGAGAGCACAGATGCAGAGACGCACACTCCCTCAGCCCTGGACCCTGGCACGTCCAGCTCCCCAAGGGGCAGCACAGATTCTCTGAACCAAGGTGAGTGGCCAGGCCATGGTCCTTTGGGTGCACTGGAACCCAGCCTAGGACATAAGGCACCTCCATGGGGTCACCATCACCGATCTTCTCTACCAGGTGCTTCTCCTGGGGGGTTGCTGGATCCAGCCTGCCAGAAAACAGATCACTTCCTGTCCTGCTACCCCTGGTTCCACGGCCCCATCTCCAGAGTGAAGGCAGCCCAGCTGGTTCAGCTGCAGGGCCCAGATGCTCACGGAGTGTTTCTGGTGCGGCAGAGCGAGACACGGCGTGGGGAGTATGTGCTCACGTTCAACTTCCAGGGCATAGCCAAGGTATGGGGCAGGGCATGGAGGGCTGGGCCACCCCTCCCTACTGGAGTCCAGGGCCTTCGGGAGACGGTCTGAGCCTACCCTCATCTCCTCCCGCAGCACCTGCGCCTGTCGCTGACCGAGCGGGGTCAGTGCCGAGTGCAGCACCTCCACTTTCCCTCGGTCGTGGACATGCTCCACCACTTCCAGCGCTCCCCCATCCCGCTCGAGTGCGGCGCTGCCTGTGACGTCCGGCTCTCCAGCTACGTGGTAGTTGTCTCCCAGCCACCAGGTGTGACCCTAATGCCCTTCGCTAAAGGGGGTGGGTGGCACAGGGAAAGTGGGTGGAGGGTAAACCTTTCTGCAGACCAAGGGCTATGGAGATCTTCATCAAGACTGACAGCGTGGTCTCTCTCGGTCACTTGTCCCAGGTTCCTGCAACACTGTCTTGTTCCCTCTCTCCCTCCCTCGCTGGGATTCAGAGCTGGGCCTTCCCCACCTTAGCTCTTCTGGGTGTCCCCGGGGGCTCAGCCCAGAGGGTCTCCCAGGCCGATCCTCACCGCCAGAGCAGATCTTCCACCTGGTGCCTTCACCCGAGGAACTGGCCAACAGCCTGCGGCACCTGGAGCCGGAGCCTGAACGACGAGCCCGGGACTCAGACTACGAAATGGACTCATCCTCCCGGAGCCACCTGCGGGCCATAGACAATCAATACACACCTCTCTGACCAGGGAGGAGTCCCAGGCCTGTACAGCTGCCCCCAAGGAGCACAAGCAGAGATGTGAACTTGTGAATGTAACGATCTTTCCTTCCTTCCAGAGAGAGATTTAAGGGACACTGTTAACTGCTCGTTCCAGTTTGGATGTGACCCTTCTATTAGGCCTGTTAAAGGGCCTTCTGTAAGTTTCACCCAGCACCTGACTTTCTCCTCACTGTTTACAGATGTAGTTCTTGTTAGCCGCTAGCTCCTGCCCCAGGTCCCTAAGACCAGTCCCCATCACTCTTAGAGGAGGGGTGGGGTGAGGGCTGGACCTGGCAGTGGAAACTTGTTCTCTTTTTCACTGACACTGTCACAGCTGATGACAGACTTTCTACGAGAAGGGGGGGGGGTCACCAGGAAGCCCGAAACACTAACAAGCCCTGGATTCTCACACAGTGTACCCATTGTAGCTTCAGCCCACGTGGCAGGGCCGCTGTATCCTTGCCACAGATGACCACACCTAATCCTGCTTCTACTCTCAGCTTTAGGACAAAAGCAAAAGGTCAAAAATGATTTTAAACATTTACCTCAGATTAATTTTTTTTAAAGGATTCAGGTTTCAAAACTAAACCATTGCTTATTTCATTGCACTGTTTCAACTGATACCCATGCAATTTTTGTAGTCCAACAGCTATGCAAACCCTACTGGACTAGTTCATGGTCCGAGCCAGGATGCCTGGCTTCCTTGTCTGTTGCATCCTCAGGGACAGTCATCTGCTGTTGAGTAGCACTGTCCCTCCTCAGTGTAGAGAAGTAAAGTGTGCCACCCTTTCAGGGAAATTCAGGCTACTACTGAAATAGGAGGGTGGCAAGGAACAGTCCTACCCTGGTGCCTTATGAATAAAAACCTGGATTGTGGTTTATAGCCGCTTTATAGTGAGAGTTAAATTAACTGGGGGGTGGGGGAGGGACAAGCAAAAAGGGAAGAAGGGCTCCTGGGCCCTTTCTAGTAAATCCTTCAGCAACAGCACTGGCTCAGAGCCCTCTAAGCATCTAATGGCTTATTAAATTATCCCACAAGTGGGTTTTAGGCTCATTTTTGAGCCAAAATGGAAGCCAGGAATCTGGTGCCATAGCTAATGAGAAACTCCTTTAATAGCCCACAATCAGTGTTCTGTTCCAGCTGGTTACTGCTTCATTTGGTGAAGAATGTGTGTCCATGCACACACAATCTCCACCATCCAGGGAGGTCCTGAAGTCAAATCTCCATCTATACTTGCCTTTCACAAGTGATACCATTCATAGGGGGGCTGGCTCCTCCCAGAACCTTCATGAGGAGGCTCAGAAACAAGGGGGGCAGTGACAGAGTGGAATCAGCTGCTCCTGGGTGCCAGCAGAGCCATTCAGTACAGCCACCAGGCTCACTGCACTGGCTTCTAGGAAACCTGGAGTTGAGTAAAGCTTAATATTTACAGATACATCACAGGCTGAAATGAACCATGGGCCTAAAGGTCACAGTACTGACTGCCTTATCTGGGGTGAGGGTTTGGTCTGCTCCCTCTAGTTACTCTCTGTACTCAAAGAGGTCAGACTTCTGCTTCTAGAATATTCTGGGGGTTTTTCAGGGAGGTGGCAAAGTAGCCACCTCCACACCACTTTCATGAACCATGAAGCAGATGCAACACCGATCCAGACTTGTGGTTCATTTTTAAGGCCCCCCATCTTTATTTTCTTTAAAGCTGATTTCTCTAGAAAAAGAATGCTAAGAAGTGTGAACCAAAGAAGTAAGCAACATTCTGGATATCTTTTTTAAAAGGGAAAGCTCACCACAGAAAATGCTGATGAGTCACCGATCCAGATTTTCCTCCTGTCTACACAGGAAAAGGGCTGGGTAGATAATGAACCAATTAAATTCCCTCCCTCCAGCCAGAAGTTTAAACATCTGGGATATGACATCTTCAAGCCAGGGGCACTCATTTCTTAGCAGCCTCTCATCTCTCTCTCAGGTAGTGCCAAGAGGCACACCAGGTACAGCAAATTTAGCAGCTATAACCGACTGGCTGCAAAGTACAAGCTCAGATTCTGTGGCAAAGAATTGGAGGCCGCTCACCTCCAGACTGCTTCCTTTATAAACATGTCCAGGTTACCAGGACAGTGCAAATACATTCTGACAAAAAGCTCCCTCATGGCCCTGGGAAGAAGGGACACTAAGCCAATACCTTTTCTTTGTGCTGGAGCAGGTCCAGCCGATGAAGGGAGGGCAGCAGCGTGGGGCAGGACCCCTCTGGCTGCAGCTAGCCCACCACAGGCACAGCACATTCCACCACTCTCCTCCCAGTCCTGATGGGGCCGAGCCAGCAAATTCCACTGAGAACCCAGCCTCAGTGCCAAACTGGGCGGTGTGCAGCACGATCCCTCCGTTAGCTCTAATTACAGACGAGTATAGCTTCACAGCTCCCAGCACCATCACTTCCTTCATCTGACTTTATTAAACTTTTACAAACTAACAAGTCACCAGCACCAAAGAATTAAGTCAACTAACCTGCCTTGAATTTTAGACCAGCAATCCATATGGCTTTATCTGGTATAAATCTTCTGCCTTTGATCATTTCTGGACCGTGTAGGAAAAAGGAATAATGATCATTAAAATCTTTGGCCAGAGAACACTATTTTTACATAACAGTTTCTTAACCTAAAATCAAGGCCTTGAACTCTTCCCTGAGGGTTGCCTGAGATTCCTTCATGCTTTTTATTCAGGGCTAAATCTCTTATTGCAAATGTCATGTTAGCTCTAACATCTCCCACAGGCTAGAGGAACTTGGTAGTATCTTATCCACTGCGTCTTAACAAGGACACATCTGACATCCAGTGTTTAGTTGGAATACGCAGCACATTGTGATAACAAAAAGTGGATTCATCTTGTACCGTTATAGGCAGAAGGTATTTGGCAAATTTTTATGTATTGTTTATGTACTGTACAAGTAACTTATTCTTAAATAATGCAAATTTTGCTATAATGTACAAATTGCTATATGTGAATTAAAAGTTTTCAGAATCTTGATTTTTTGCCACAATATTTAAAGGCTCTGTTAAGACTATGGTCTCTAACAATCCTTACCCTGCTGAAACACTTGCTTTCCCTTTGTCGCCCTCCCACGGTGCGGGAACATGAACGAGCGCCTGTGAGTCTGTCAGTAAGCTGCTTCATAATCTCTGTACAGCCTTTCTGCCCTTTGGATTTATTGCAGTTTAAAAAAAAAAAAAAAAAAGTGTCTCCTGCCCCCTACTGGTAAAACAGATGCCTGAATTGGGACAACTAATGACAAGCATTTTGGTTCAGGAGATATTAAAAAGGAAGCTTACAGATTCGGTGTCAGCCTGAGGACGTGGGATTTCAGTGCTGCCCAACCTTGGCCAGCCTTCCTCCTCCTGAAGCAGACCTCTAATCCACCAAAGAATATCTCAGTCTTGTCTTTTTCTAGAGATACCTTGAACCAGAACTAAAGGTGAAGAAGAAAAATAATTTGACAAATACCTTCAAGGATATTAAAAAAGCACACTCCGCCCGCCTGCCGTGATACTAAGTATCCTAAAATAGAAGTAGCTTATACAAACACACACTAACTTTATCAGTTTTTAAAACTTTTTTTATTTTTTAATTTTTTTTAAGTTTTTATTTTATATTATCTACAAAGTAAAAGTTTTTCCCTTAACTTAAAAGCTGACCACTGTAGACAGTGATCACCTCATCAAACTTGATTTATAAATAATAATCCGTCAGTTTGACGGTAAGAATTTACCGAACCTTTGTCAAGTTTAGTAAAAGGGTGTTCCGAGTCTTGATTTTTTTTTTTTTTTTTTTTTTTTTTTTTTGCAGTAATAGCAGCAAGAATCACTCTTGTTACTTCTGTTGCTAGCTGATGTGTTCATGACTTTCAAGGGTCATTAAAAAATAAATAACTTCCAGTTTCGGCAAGCAGAGCTGGGGTACTTGCGGGACTTTGAAACAGCGTATGGAATTATGGAATAGCCCACAAGTTCCTAAATGCCTCTACTCAGTCCAAATATCTTCCACTGCAAGTGAACTGTTAACGTTCCTATTGGATGTTACAAGAAATCAACATATATTTTTAAAAACAAAATAAATGAAATTCTAGTTTTCTGTGCTTCCAGTTGGTAGAAGCAGTAGAAGGGAGGAGGGAATTTGGCCTTTCGGTTCCTCCAGGGCAGCCTTACAACTGCTGTTGGTGGTGGGCTTGTACTGTAAAAAAGAAAAGTGAATATTTAAACAGAAAACTGGCAACACCGCACACGAGCCTAGTGTCTATGCAGCACACGACTGTAAACTATCCTTGTGCTGCCTGAACAAGACTCAAAATTTAGTTCACTTTCCCCGGCTCCCATCTGCACCAAGAGGGGGAGGGGTGAGTGGGTGGGTGGGTAGAAACAAACCAGTCAGACGTAAAACCACTTCAGATAAAATTCCCAGAAGACTTGTTGCTCAGTGGGATAGGAAAAAGGCCTTAACATACCCCCTCCCCAAATGTTAGCCAAGCACCAGTGTTGCTTTCAGAGGAACAGGTCAGACTATGAAATACCACCATGGCAGCCATCAAGTAGTAGAGCATGATCACGGGCGCTCTCCCCCTGGCAGGGCATAGGCTGGAGCTGATACTACACTCAAAGCCAATCCGTACACAGCACTTGCTCAGCAGTCGTCTTCTCCACAGCTACGACCACTCTGCCGTGGTAATAACCCCCCCACGTGTCAGACTGTTGGGACTCAGGAAGGAAAACACTGCCCTGTCCAGCCTATCATAACAAGGAAGGCCAAGTGAGTCCTAGGCATGCATCAGCTACACAAAATGCTGCTGGTTCTCATCAAGCCAAATCCTGTATACCATCAAACACACACAGACTCGGCTCCTGGAAGCCTCATGCCCTCCCTGACTCTGAACTGATCGTCACGGTCCCTCCTGTACAGCACTTGTGGATGGGTCTTGCTAAGTTCTCAAATTCGGGGCTTGAAGCGCTGACCCTGCCTGCCATTTGACCTGTGCGAGCAGAATGCTTTGGGGTGCCCTGGCGGCCCCTGCACACACACGCCTCACCTGAAGGGTGCGTCATATAGGGGAAATGCGCTGTTGTCGAGACTGGAATGGGCTGTAGTGCACTTTGAGCGAGGGCGGCCTGGGGACCGCCGGGTGGCTGTGTCGTCATTAGCATCATTGGCGCATGGGCAGTTGGATGAGAAGGAACCATTCCTGACTGTACATGAGCCTGAAACAGAGAGCTCTTTTACGCATACAGGCAACATCTCCAGCTTAAACAACATGTCAACTGTGTTCCTTTCACTGGGCTGGGATTCTCAAGACGGGGCGAGGGCCTCAGGGCCCAGTTCTCTTGTCTGGGGACATGCCCTAGTAGATCCTCAACTGACCTACAGACATGTTTCACCTTTTGGCACATCCTGCAAGGTTAGGGGAGCAGGCACCAAGTGAGCCTGGGTGAAAGTCAGGGCTGCAACGTCCTGGGCATCAACTTTCTGATCATTATATTCTATGTATGGAGCAGGGCTTCACAAAGGTCAGACCCCTGATCCAAGGACAGCTTTCTCAACTTAATAATGACACAAGATGCGATGATGCTTCAGAATCTGGCTTCCGTGTGGGACCTGAGGTAGTTTTGCAGATAACTTGCCTTTCAAATAGGAAAGCAGATTACTACAATATAAGCAGGGACTGTAAAATTCCATTGTATGGGTTACGTAGACCTCTCCTCATTTGCCCTTCTCCCTCTGCTTCTGGCCTGCTCACCAGGCAGGAAAAAGAGACTCTTGACCCTCTAAAAGATATGCTGATGGAGCAGGAAGAGGAGGAGGTTGCAGTTAATGGCTCCAGTGAGATGGGAAGGAGTAATCAGAAATCACCTAGGCCAGCCCAGTGTCCCTGTACCAAGTGATAGTGAGTTCGACCTGGTCTCACTGTCAAGTTGGAAAGGTGATTTTATAGTCAGTCCAAATAGCTGGATCCCAGCTCTGCAGGGGTTTTGCAGGGCCAGGAAGAGCTCGTTTCCTGCCTCCCACACTGTGCGCTCTTCTAGACCATAAGCCTTGAAGGACATGCTGTTTTTACTCTTACATCTTCAAGTGGGCCCAAGGCACATCTGAGCTTCCCTGTGTTAACCTTTTTGCTCTTTCAGCACAAAAACACAGTGAGGTTTTAGGGACCCCAATTTACATGTAAGTTCACATACCTACTTAGCCACCAGCCTCTGCTAGACATCTACAGGACCCCAGCTCTTAAGACTGATTCCACCAAACCACACTGGCCCACACTGACCAAACCAGCTCCCCTCCCCACTATCAGAAACAAATCCACTGCAGTGCACTACACCACAGAACTTAATCTTTGCAGGGTGAGGACGCCCAAACTTCCCAGAGCTGTGGAACCCTAATTACAAGGCAGCCTTCAGAGAGACAGATCCACCTGAGCTGCATCTCTAGCCCACACCTTGCCAGAGCCTCACTGGCGCACGATTGACAGGAAATGGAACTCAGTGTGGCAGGTCTCATTTAGACCCACCTAAGAGAGTTCTGTTATGCAAGTAGCAGAAAAAGACATCTCATACAGCCAATTCACCCTGAACAGCCCCAAGGAGGGCCTCAAGGTCAGCATTAGAGCCCAACTTCAGTGCCGCTCCTTCTCCTCATTAAGACAATCCAACTTGGCCCTGGATTGCATTGGACCTCTGTCGGCAGCTGATGCAGACAGCAACCACTGTGATGGCAACCACACCTTTCCACCGTTAGAAGGGTACACTGGAGGTGAGCTCCAAAGTGCTTCCAGGGCTGCTCTTTGAGGAAAATGGGACACCTGAGTGCTTCCAGCTTCTAGTTACACTGTGCCAATGTACAAAAGGCCAAGCCCTCTCAATAAGTACAACATAAGGTCAAAGCAGATGTGTGAATAACCAAGGAAAACAATTGGACAGATTTTCTCTGGAACTCGTGTGACTAACATTCAAGCTGACAGGCCCAGGGTAGTCACCTCGGAGAGCCGAGAAACTACGAAGGCCCATCATCCCTGCCAGGCTTCCACGTGTACGTGTCAAAGGGTGTATATATAAGCACACATATATAGAGTAATGAAGCTATATAGACATAGCAAAGCAGACACAGAAAGGAAAGAAGGGCTGGGTTGCATTCCAGAGTCAAAGATATTTTTAAGGTCTTAGTTGGGAAACGTTAAAGGACTGACCAATCAGCAACTTCACTGATCCCATTACAGAACCACACAAACATTCACTTAGGGCCAGATCACGTGTATTTGAGCAGGGAAAGGGAGACAGGCAAATGGCATCACACACAGGGTTTCCTAGCTGGGACGGCATCTGGCTCTTAGCTGCTTATCTGATAACCTTCACATTCTACTCGGTCTTCACAGAGAGTTGGCTAAAGCTGGTTTACCTGAGGTACGTGGGCCATGTGGGGTGGGTTGGTATATGCCGGCTGGACGTGAGAAGGATGGATCGTAAAGACGGTCTGTTGTGCTGTGGGGAAACTATTCTGTGGCGACTGCGTATTAGAGGCAGGTGTCATGGAAGGCGGGGTTGGCGCGAGCCCTGCGTGGTAAATGGCGGACTGCTGCTGCGGACTGGCCAGATGGAGAGCCTGGGCAGCCTGGTGCTGATGGTGCTGCAAAGAACCGCAGACAGTGCGATGGGAAAGAATCAAGAGAAAAACATCCTTAGTGAAAAGCGGCTAAAGGTTACACACAGAGCTGAGATTTGCACATGTGAGCCTAAGATGGGGGGCACTGGGGTACAGGAGAACGTACGAGGAGGTCAGATAGGGTGCCTCCTACCCAGAGACATTCTTTTCTGGGGTGCAGAAACCCGATTCTCAGCCCGGCAGTTTGAAGCCTCCAACCAAGCAGAGGTCAAACAACACTCCTGTCCCAGGGAACTGACAGATGTCAAACAGAGCCTTACCTGCCTCCATTAACAAGTATGATTAAAGCAGCTAATAGGAAAAAAAAATTCTCATCACATGAACTTTAGGAATGAAATTTAAAAGTCCCAAGCAAACAGGAACTTGCTTTCTGTTAAACTATGAACTTTATGTTAGATTTTTCATTAATAAACATTTCCAGAGCTTATCCAATCACATTATCAACATGTATCTTAATGTGGTTAAAAAAGAACCCCCCCCAGGGGTACAGCTGTATCTGACTACGTGAGGGTGGACATGCTATGTGTGCTGATCGCATGGTACCTGGCACCTGAAGAGAGCACTCAGTGACTAGAACCAGGAAGCAACTGTATGTGGACCTACGTTTCTCCTTACCTGAACAGGGCTGGGTGCAGGATGACTTCCACCGTGTTGGCTTTGTTGCTGTCCAGTGGGGGTGGCTGAAGGCTGAGGATGTGGAGTATGTGGGTGCAGGGTAGCGTTAGGGTGCGCATACTGCTGAGCAAGGGAGCCCGTGGAAACTACAGTGAAAGAAAAAGGAGCATGTACAACTGCCATGTGTGATGCCCTCCATCGCTCCTCTCTGCCTCATCAGCTGAGCTTTCTTGATGGTTACAATGCCTAACTTATGCTGCCTACCAGTCTCTACAGTGGACTCCATTTAAGCCATCCATTGTTTTGGAAAAATAAGTATAAAGTTATTACTTAACAATCAGACTAGCATTTGATTCATATTATAATATAGCTGTATACATTATATTAAAAACTAGTTTGAATTTACTCTTAAAATAGTCACCAAGTTTTCCTGAAAAGGCAACTTAAAAGCATAGGCAGAAACAACTCAATCTCACACACACACGCACATTCTCTTTAGCTCAAGGCCATCATCTGGCTAACCTCACCATGCTACTGCCCTGGAGCAATGTCCTGTGGGCACAGACTATATTGGGGCTGGGGGAGGGGCTGTGTAAGCTACTGGTGAGGACAGGGCTCTATCATCAGGGCCAAATGACCACAATTTCAGCCAATCATAGGAGCCACTCGGCCACTCAGTTTGTTCCCCCAAGCGTAGTCAAGGATCTCCCACCTTTGCTTTATAAAATCCAGTAGATGAAATTACCTAAAGTGTGTAGAAAAATGAACTCCCTTTGAAGTGTCCCAGCACTTTAGGAAGACTCTTACTAGCTAGAGTGATTTCAAAGGAAATATGATGGGCCAGTTTAAGTTAAAATAAAGGTAAGAACCCAAAGCCAATTCTTTGCAAATCTCAGCATGGATCATACTTTGGTACAAAGCAGGGAGATGAGGGACAAATTCATTTGTTCATGTCTTTTCAAAAAACAGCAAGTTGAGAATCAGAAGCACAGTAAGATGTGTTCATTGCTTCTAGTGACCATGGATGTGGCAAAGAGCTCAGAACAGAGTGTTTTCAAGACAGCTCTGACAAGGCATGACTTTCAGCCCTCTCTCAAGAAATAAACCCTAAAATCCCTGAGAAGCTAAGCTCGTACACAGAAACAATTCCAAAATAGCTCCTCACATTCTTCACAGAACATGTTAGCAAACACAGACACATGCGAGACTGACAGTGGAGAAGCAAGCCCAGCTTTGGTATCAGGGACCCTAGCTCCAGCAGTCTGACAGGCACAGCTGCCAGGAGTCACCAGCACAGACGACTCTGGGTGTGTCCCACGTGAATGGTATGCAGAGAGTTAGGCACATGGAGCGGTTCTAATGCTTGGCATTTTAGGGCTAAGGACCACCAGCAATCCGGCCCAGTTACGTCTCAAACTACAAATGTATCTCTTAGAAGAGGAAAAGGTGGAGCAAAGAGCCAGTGCTAGGATCACCTGTGCATCCACTGCCAACACCACAGCTGGCATTAATATTCTTAATACCCAGTTTAGACTGAACTTTTGTTTCTACATTGGAAAAATTTTCTAGGCTGTAAGAATTAACATACACAAGTATATTTTAACCAAAAAAAAGAAATGTGGCAACATATTCACTGAATGTTTTTGAGGGTAGTGGACGTTTTCTGGGAACTGGAACAGATGATGTGCTAACTGTCTTCTTTGAGCTTCACAGCCCCACGCGTCTGGGAAAGCAGGCTCTTCCGTCTACCTCACTGGCTCGTTAACAGGCTGTCCCTCACCCTCACACTGAGTTGACTTCCAGTGCCCCAAACCATGTAGGCACTGACTTGTCTTAAAAGACTTGACAAAAATTTTGAACCTGACTTTCTTGTTCTTGTAGAAATCTTACGCTCATTTAAAAATGTTCTTTGTGAATAATTAAAATAGCCACACATAGCCAGTGGCTACTTTATTAGTGCAGTTTTGTAGCACATTATCATCATCCCAAAAGTTCTATTGGATAGTGATGTCTATAGTAATTCATGGTCCCTTATTTTTAAATCATTAACAGTAAAATCCCCCTCCCCAACCAGGGCCAGGTGTGGTGGCTCACGCCTGTTATCCCAGCACTTAGGGAGGCTGAGGCCGGAGGATGGCTTGAGGCCAGGAGTCTAAGATCAGACTGTGCAATGTACCGAGATGCTCCTCTCTATAAAAGTAAGAAAAATTAACCGGGCGTGGAGGCCTGCACCTTTGCCCAGCTACTCGGGAGGCTGAGGCAGGAGGATCTCTTGAGCCTAGGAATTCAAGGTTACAGTGAACTATGACGACTCCACTGCACTACAGCCTAGACAACGGAGAGAGACCCTGTCTCTCTAAACACCTCCCACACCCACCGTCAGCTTCTTAAATATGTCATTTGTAGCAATGCTAAATCTGAGGGACAGCAATTCCCAAATTCCAAATTCTATTTATGGAATTTCATTAAGTATAGGATCTCAGAGTTTTTAATTTTTTTAAACTTTATTTATTCAAGAAATTTTGTCCTGAAAAGTTTAAAATTTTACTTTTACTTACCTTCTAAGTATTAATATAAAAAAGTAACAATAGAGAATAATTACACACATGAAGTCTCGTAATTGTTATTCATCAACTGGAAAAATGTAAAAAAATCTTAAAATTATTTGAAGAGAAAATCAAAGATGAAATATTTTTACTATACTTTTTTTTTGAGAGAGGGTCTCACTCTGTTGCCCCGGCTAGAGCACAGTGGCATCATCACAGCTCACTGCAACCTCAAACTCCTGGGCTCAAACGATCCTCCTGCCGCAGCCTTCCAAGTAGCTGGGACTACAGGTGCAAATCACCATGCCTGGCTAATCTATTTATTTATTTATTTTGCCAGTGACCTTTTTCCTTACAATAATGGCTAATTAAAAAAATTTTCTGTAGGTCTCGCTATATTGCCCAGACTGGTTTCGAACTCCTGGACTCGAGCGATCCTCCCACCTCAGCCTCCCAGAGTGCTAGGATTACAGGTATGAGCTACCACACCTGGCCAACTATACATTTTTAAAAGGCATCTCCGTGATACAAGTTTACCAATATTCAAAGGTTATATAATGGGAGTCTCTCTGAACCTGTCCTGGTTTAGGAGGCTGCCCAGTCCTTGAAAAAAATACATATATATATATATATTTTAAAAAGGCTACAAAATAGTATTCTAATCTATAGCTAATTTGCATGCATTACACAAATACTGTAAGGAACCCATGCTGAGTGAATCTATATAGGCTTTGTTTAAAAAAAACCCCATCCTTGTCCTACCTAAACACCAGCAAACTATAAGGCATTATTAAAAAAAAAAAAAAAAGATAAAAATCAAGGAGATGTAATATATACATCATAAGCTGCAAAGAAAATTTAAGGAAATTGAATTAGAAATATTTTTCCTTCATTCATCTTCTAGCTCAAAAGATCAGAAAGCAAGTATCTTATCAAGAAACACTTTCCCGGGAGGAGGGGACGGGTATATGCATATACAAAGAGTGCAATGCGCACCACCCGAAGAATGGACATATTTGAAACTCGGACTTTGGGGCGGGGAGGCAAGGGCAACATACGTAACCTAAACATCTGTACCCCCATAATATGCTGAAATAAAAAAAAAAAAAGAAACACTTTTCCCCTTGAATACAAAAGTGAGTAACTAATTGGGAAAAATGTGCAACTTACCCTTTAATTCAATACTAATAGCAAAAATATAGTTTGGTTCCTTGAAAAGCCAATTAAGAGTGATACAAAGTGGAGCAGGAAGACAATTAAAAAGCCAAGGGGGGAAAAAAAGGTTGGAAAGGAAGAGAGTGCCAAGAGAAAGGCACCAAGATACAGTAAACAGGGAAAAAATATAGCCGAATCAGGGGAAGGGACAAGTGGCGTGTGAAGGGCAGTAAGTTCTTAGCTAAGTTTAACTGCTTTGTTACACATGCTCATTTTAAAGACTCTACAGAGGTTAAAAATAAAGTGAACTTTCTTTAAAATTCTGATTTAGCTATTCATCAGCTTAAACTTCTACTTATAAAACTTTAGTAGCCTTCATAAAATCTTCTGGATTCGGTCAAGATAATCAAAGAAGTACTGCTTCTTTGGGCCAGATCTGATTCAGAAGCTTCTCATTCAACATGTTCCTTGACATAAATGTTTTTAAAATTCTAAATGGGTGACTAGTCAAATCTTTATAACACTAACCACATTCCAAAAATAGTCTCCTAAGCCATGATCGTACTGAAGCAGATTCAGTCCATAAGACTTTGTGTTTAATCTGTAACTAGGTTCTGTCATTTTGACCTTGGATGCACAGTCATGAGAGATCACCAGCACTGCAAAACTTTAAAAATAAAACAAAACAAATCTTCCAACTTTTAAATCTGATGTTAAATTCGGAAAAGAGGAAGTGAAGAAATGTTGAAAACACTAAATAAGGAATAAAAGGCAACACGGCCAAACCATGACAAAATGGTTGAGAATGGGGGGTGGGGGGGAGAATGAAGCAGCAAATTAAATTGCAAATAGCAGCCCAATTGTTAGTTTCTTTTAAAAAGGTACTGATACTCCCTTTTAGGGGAAGTTGTGCTAAGGCGATTAATGCTTAGGTTTGATGATTAAAAACCTTTTAGCTACTTACCAGGAAAACAACTTCAAAACTACTAACAGAGACAGTAAGATGGTGAGGATAACTACATTTGAGACCTCAAACTGAGTACGTAATAAAATTAATTGCTGACACTATCTTTTTACACACTATAACCACAGACATAGTTTCCCTTTAATAGGTATATGCATACAGCAAGACTCCTTTTTAAAGAGCATCTATTAAAGGATTAAATTTGTTAACATTTCCTAGCACCAAATAAATAATATGTACACACTTATTTTATTAACTTATTTTTGGATACCAAGTCATGGCACAATTAAAGAAAATTTAGGGTCAAAATGCTTTCTAAGTACTAAATCTGGCATTTAGTAGAGTCAGACATTGAGAGTCATTCCAAAAGAATTCAAAATTTAGTCCCCAACATGATATTTTAATCCTTATCCTCTAGAATAGCCTCTAGAAAACAGTATTTCACACAAGGTGACACATATCAATGGCATAAATTTCTAAAGGATTTCTACAAATTAGTACCCTTCTTATTCAAATATCAAAGTCCACAACTAGCCTTATATTAAAAATTGTCCTACAAAATAGGAAAAACACATCTTACAAGTTCATTTCCGAAAGACAGCCCTGCCCAGACCTTCTCCATGGAAGGAGCAACTGTTTACCCCGCCACTGATGGGAAGGGGGCCCTGTCCTGCTCAAGACAGTCTCTGGGAGGTCATGCTCTCCTGCTTAAGCTCGAGAAATCCTGAGGTATCTGCTACCTGAATAGTTTAAAACTTCAGTCATTCAAAGGACAGAAATGTTTCTCCCTTAGTGTCTTATCAACCCCATTAAAGTAAAAATCCTGGTGAGGATATAGTTATTCTTACCAGGATGTAAAAAACCTAATGTTTTTAAGTTTTATATACCAAGCTTGTGGCTTGGTATGAAAAAAAATTAGCTGTTTAGGAAAAGTTTCTCTGAACAAGGAAAATATTAGGCATTTCCCAAATAGTCACATGTTTGCTTGGTATACAAAAATTAATTTCTGAAACAACTCTATTTTCCATTAACTCCAGCTTTCATAAGCTGGGCCACAGCTCCTTTTTGAAAGCTGAATTACAAATACACATGCTTTTAATGATTTTGTCTGGCACAAGGAAAATGCTGTTCAACAAGTCTATTCCCTTAACATGTATTCTTTAAAAAGTGTTTTACTGTACAATTAAAATTAGTATAAAAAACCCAACTCACTGGCAAAGTAGAAAGAAGGGCTTGTCTCCTTGTTGTATGGTAATTTGGGACATGCTGAATTTGGGAAATAGAAAGGTAAATTAGCCTTTTGAGGTGTGCATTTTCCCAATTTTCTGGAAAGGTTGACATATTAGTAATTTCTTCTTGTATTCATGCATAATTCATTTTTATTTTGTAAGAGATGACAAGCACTTTAAACACTGTTACAGAATTTTAAAAAATAGGATTGAACCGAAGACACTGTTCTTCTGTACTGAGGTGTCAAGTTCCGCATGCTATTTGCTTAAATGAAAGGAATAAAATCATTATCTAATTTAAAAAAACCCAACATGGCATTCCACTGAACAAACCTTGATATAAATAATGTAACAAAATAAAACAGTATTTACCAAGTTTACTTCAACAGACATACAATTTTGCAAAAGATTATTAACAGAAATGTCATCCTGAAAGATGTTTATTAGGCATCTGGTAGTGAATCCAAAAGTTTAGAAACATCATAATATAAACGTATATTATCATTTCTTATTAAAATATGTCTACATAAAGGGCATATGGAAGTAGACACACCAAAATGTTAACAGGCAGTTGTCAGTGGAGGGATAATGGGTGCTTCTGATTTTTTTACTTACTGTATTTTCCAACTTATCTGCATAAACTATCAAAAACAAATGAAAAAAAGGATTCTGGATCTAATTCTTCTGATATTCTCTAGTTAGTAGAAAAGATTGTATTATCGCTGTTTCTAAAAGGTAAAAGCACCACCATAAAACAAAATTAGATGAATCAGAAGACTAGATGTGAGAGAAATGAAAATTAAAGTAACTTCTTAGAAGGGGCAATGATGAAAGTTAGGTTGAAGGTCCAAGAGATGAGGCTTGTGACAAAAATCATTGCTAAGATAGAGTACAAGGTCACCAATTATTTAGAATGTATACATCTCCTATAATAACAATTTAACTGTTTAGTAATCTGTTAGCATATTTACACTAAATATACCAATTATTATTTTGCCCAGGCTAGAGTGCAGTGGCCCAATCACAGATCACTAGAGCCTCAAACTCCTGGGCTCAAACAATCCTCCTGCCTCAGCGTCCCATGTAGCTAGGATGACAGGTGCCCACCATTGTGCCCAGCCAATTTTTAAATTTTTTGTAGAGATGGGGTCTTGCTATGTTGCTCAGGCTGGTCTCAAACTCCTGGGCTCAAGCGATCCTCCTGCCTTGACCTCCCAAAGCACTGGGATTACAGGTGTGAGCCACTCGGCCTGGCCTAAATATACCAAAAATTTAAAAACAATAATCAGGATTTCATTTTGTAGTCATTAATGGTCCTCTGTATTCTCAAAGCCTTTTGCTATGGCTATAACAATTAATGAGTGACAAAAAAGTGACATAAAATTGTCAGCAACATCTGGGTGCATATTCTTCTATTTGTATACAACGTTTTAAAATTGAGATAGGATGTAGCTTAAAAATAAACATAATTCATACTCAAAAGTATTAGGTTCCTTTAAGAATACACAACAAATTGTTGAGGGGAGATAAGTATAAAATTAGCATCTCTATGCAACAGTTTTGTTGTATTTTAAAAGAATGTACTTAAAATTTTGTTTATATTTGGTGGAACAAGGCTTTGAAAGATCTAAAATAATTCAAATAAATTATTAGTGATTTAATAAAGAATTTGCTTTAGCAGATTAAATTTTGACTTGTGATGGCAAAAGAAAAAACAATTCATTTTCTAGAAAGTGTCTTTTTTGGGGTCTGAAGATCCCAAAAGAGAACCTGATTAGCCAGCAACAACCACATCGGGTCTACAGAATTGCCCCTAGTCCATGCCCATCACCAAACATCAATTAAATACAGCCTGTGCAAACTGCAGGAGATTAGTTCAGATTTGGTTGAGTAACTTTCTCCTGGCATAAAAGAACTAGGCTCATTGACTAACTGATGACTAACTAGCTCATTCCAGATTTCACTGGATATCAGATCTAGTGTTTGGTTTTGTTTGCAATATTTACTATCTATCCACACTTGAATGGGCATGGGGTCCAAGGCCAACTTTTCCTTTCAAATAGAAATGTTATGGGAAGGTAATTAGAAAACTCACTAGTTCTTCAAATACAGTATTTACCATACGACAGGCTGTTTCAAACCAATGAACATCCATCCAAAAGATGAAGCCAGACGTTAGCAGTGAGTGAACACATTGGGGAGAAAGATTCTGCTCAACATCACAGTACTACAATGTCTCAAAAGCATGGGTACACAAACAGCTATTCTCTAAAACCAATGGAAATTTTAGCTCAAAAGTTTCAGATCTTATTCCAAGGAGAGTATGTCAGAAAATGGAATAAATGTAATGTTTTTTCCATATGTTAAATCATGACGTACTCATCAGAAATATACAATCATAATGAACTTTTCACCTAAGCCTTTAACAAACTGGAAAACTGCTGAAATGTATACAAGTTGCATAAAAGCCAGCATGATGTATCAACGGTGCTTTTTCATGCATTGTCAGTCCTAGTTAAGATAATTAGACAAGCCAAATGACAGGTCATAACCGAAATCATAAATCAGTATCTTTTCCAATTAAATTACAGATGAACTTCTTAAAAAAGTTTTCCAAAACATAGCAATTACACCATTTTTTATTTAAAACACATAATCCACAAAAAGCTTAAAGTGATAATGTGGAAAATTAAGACCAGACTTATGTGTTTTATAAAAATAAATGCCTTTAATTGTGTACACCCTCCTATCATTCGTGAACCTTTATGACAGGAGCAAGCCTTCAGGGAGAAAGCATAAATTGTAGGTTAAAGGTGATAGGAGGATGCCTGTTGCTGCTTAAGTCCTATTCTTATTAACATAATGTTAAAACTTACTTGTTTTTAAAAGGAGGATACAGAAGCCTTGAAAAGCAGTAATATCTCAAAGTAGAGGTTTGCCAGAAATCTGTAAATTATTAAACAACTCAATTTTGCCTAGACTTGTTCATGCAAGGTATCTAAATTAAACAAAAAAATGAAAATCTTTACATTCTTTGTCATTCAAAAAGTTTAAAGAGGTTTAAAAAAATGAAACGTCCATGTAGTTGTAATTGCATTTTCATAGTGGTACACTTTCCAATGTATGAATAAATCTAAATTTATCTCCTACTCTAAAAAAACTGAAATACCAATGGGAAAACTAAATGATGATACAGGAGTTCTGAGAAATGTGTGGAACAAATCTAACATCTTAATGAAACTGGTATTTTATCTCTGGGTCATGACACTAAAAAAAATAAAAAATAAAAACAAAACTGGTATTCACTAAAGGTGTATTTTGAAAAAAACAATATGAGGTGATCCATTAACTCTGTAAGAAAAGCAAGTGAAAATTTTATTTAAAATTCTATTTCAATTACGTATAATTTTAGTGTTTTAGACAGCTAAATTGACCTACATAAAATTCTCTAATCACAAAACTAAGATTTTTTCCTTATTATTCTTATAAATTCTGTTTAATTTTATACAAATACTTTCCATTTTCATTTTACCATTCTGTTTACATTGATTTCTAGAGTCGGAATCATGTCTAAAACAGATCTAATATTACACGATTTCAACCACTTAAAATACAGCATGATGTAGAAACACAGTATCATAACAAATAGCATCAAAAATATGTAATGCCAGTAACCCCCAGAGCAAGGAGTGGAGCAGAATGTTTTCATGCTGGAGAATGCTTTTATGCTTTTACTATGGTAAAATTTTCTTGCCATGTCTTAGGCAGGCTATCCCAAATGATAATACTAATGAGAAAGAGGAGAAAGGTACCTTTCTCCACAGAAGATGCTGTGCCATTATGTACATCATCACATTTTAGTTACAGCAGGAGAGATGTGAAGACAGAGGAATTCCAGGTACAGAGGTAGAAATTATTTGCCAAGATTTATACAGCATAGCTCAGGGAAAGAAATGGGTTCATCTTTTCTTTTAGATTCTTTACTCTCAATGTCATAAAGGGACAGATTATTCTTGGAACGAGTATCTTTTCAGAGCTTTAAAACAAATTAAGAATTGTCACACACACTGAAAAAGACAAACGAAGTGCTTCCTACCATACATTGCATGTGTCTGCTCATGAGCTCCGTACTGAGTTGCTGACGAAGATACTAAACCAGGCTGCGCGTGTGTTGGTGGTGCCATCATTCTAGCATTACCCTGTATTACAGGACTATAGACATGAGGATGCTGTTTTCAAACAAAAAGTAAAGGAAAAAAACATTAAAATATAGAATAGAGCCAAGCAGATTATAGTTAGATTTTTTTTTTTTTTTTTTTTTTAAAGCTCCCCTGTGTTGCCTGGGCTAGAGTGCCGTGATGTCATCCTAGCTCACAGCAACCTCAAACTCCTGGGCTCAAGCGATCCTCCTGCCTCAGCCTCCCGAGTAGCTGGGACTACAAGCATGCGCCACCATGCCTGGCTAATTTTTTCTATATATTTTTAGTTGTCCAATTAATTTCTTTCTAATTTTAGTACAGACGGGGTCTCGCTCTTGATCAGGCTGGTTTCGAACTCCTGAGCTCAAACAATCCACCCGCCTCGGCCTCCCAGAGAGCTAGGATTACAGGCGTGAGCCACCACGCCCGGCCTATAGTTAGATTTTTAACTTCATGGTTTCCAAAAACAACAGAAAATTTAAAAACCTCTCGTGGCTGCTTCCTTTGAAACTCTTTGTTGATCGGTAAACTTTGAATATATACTTAAAAGGGCCCCCAAGTCCTTAGCTATCGGCCCCATCAAAATACAATGCAAAAAATATAAAGGAAAATTCATTTACTTTACTAAAACTTAAGATTTTTTAAATGGAACAAAATATGAAGAGGCCGTATCAGTCTTACCTGAGACTGATAATGTGGCACATGTTGAACAAGTGGCTGATTTGGAAACTGCTGAGGACTATAGGCAACGTACTGTGTGGAGTAAGCTGGTGGGGTGGCTACAATCGGTGGGCCTGCTGCTGAGGCTGGGTGCATCATGGTGCTCTGATGATGCTGGTCTTGCCGCTGCTGGGGCATATTTGGTACTGTAGAGAAAAGATGACATTATTATAAAACACTATCTCCTTAGCATAAGGCACATACTGACATGGTCTATGAGGCTCTGTGTGATTTGCTCCTCCTGCCTGCTCCTTCGATGCTATCTCATACCACTCCCACCACTCAGGGATGTTTTCCTATCACACACGCTAGTCCTCAGCCTCAAACACAGTCCTCGACTCCCAGCTGGGATAATTCTCTTTCTTCAGGTGTCAGCTTGAAAGCAACTTCCTCAGAGAGACCCTCTATGATGACCCTCAGACTTTTTAAAAAAAAAAAAAAATTGATCATTTTAATGCTTTAATAATTACAGTTTACTCCTTAGTACAAATACAGTTCTCCCCACTCCAACACACACACAAGTTCTTTAGCTCAGAGAATGAAGACACCATTTAACCAGGCAAAAGCTATTATTTATATAAATACCTCTAATTCTTCCTCTGTGAGGGACCCTCAGACTTGATCAAGTCCCTGAAATAAACTCTCATAGCACTAAAAAATGACTTTTCCTTCATACCACTTCTGAGATAATCCCTGTTTACTTTTTATCTCTGCCATAAGAAAAGGGGGGAGGGATTGTGCCTGTTTTATATACCAAATTATGGCACTTGCTAGAGAAGGGCACTGGGTTCACTTTGAGAAAAACAAAAGCATGATAAAAAACCAAACCAGATCCAACACTAACCTTACTTTCATCTTCCTTAATTTCCAACCACTAAATCCTTATACAACTTCTCACTGTTTCTCAAACCAGTAGCACACAGCACAACGCAGCATGTAAGTTTCTAAATAACAGTTCTTTTAAAACTTACTGTCTTGTATTATTCGACACATATTTCTACCTGCAAGGTCCTCTCCCTGTTAAAACTCTAGCTAAGAACTCAGCAACTGTCATTGCTTATGTGAGATCTCAACTAGTCCCCCCAGCAAGAGCAAGGTGCATCTTCTGTGTGCCTTTTCCTTATGTCCATTACAGAATCTACTGTTGTTGCCTAGTGTCATGTCAACCAAGCCACCTGCGGGAAGGAATCGTGTAATGACTGTTTACAAGGTATGAGGCACAATGAATATATAACCTGGTGTGTTTATAAAATCAATGGAACTGATTATACAAGTAACTGCAAACTTCATGGCAGAATTTGGTTTCTATTTTAAATATTTAAAATCCCTGGCTAAACATTTAATGACGGTTGCTTAAATTTAGGAAAGCTAATAATATACTATCTAATATTTTATTTATTTAGAAAAGAAAATTTGAAAACAGAAGAAAGCAATACAGTAAAATGCTTTTCTGTTTGATCTGGAAAGCACACACATTGAAAAAGCACCACATTTGGCAGAGAAAAGGCCAACCCAAACTCAAATATCACTTTTATCAAATGACAGTTACCTAATTAAGCTCACTAACTGAGCTTGACTTGTTCACTATTACTTTTTTTTTTATTGAGACAGGGTCTTGTTCTGTTGCCTGCACTAGAGTGCAGTGATGCCATCATAGCTCACTGCAACCTCAGATTCCCGGGCTTAAGTGATCCTCCCGCCTTAGCCTCTTGAGGAGCTGAGACTACCGGTGTGTGCCACTTCATCCAGCTAATTTTTCTATTTTTGGTACAGATGGGGTCTTGCTCTTGCTCAGGCTGGTCTCAAACTGCTAATAAGCTCAAGTGATCCTCCCGCCTCCGCCTCCCAAAGCGCTAGGATTACAGGCATGAGCCACCGTGTCTGGCCTGTTACTACTTTTGTTACTTATTACCTTCACACATATATATATAAGAAATAACCAAAAAGCTAATCAAGTATACTCTTTTCTAAAAATCAAAAACTTCTAATTACTTGGTGCTTTGGTCTGGATATGGTTTATTTGTCCCCAGGAAATCTCACATTGAAATTTGATCCCCAGTGTGGCAGTGTTGGGAGTGGGAGGTGTGTGGGTCATGGGGGTGGATCCCTCATGAATGGCTTGGTGCCCTTCTGTGATGGTAGTGAGTTCTCATTCTTTCCAGGAGACTGGCTTGGTTGGGAGAGGGGGTGGAAAGGAGTGGGTTGTTGTAAGGCCAGGTTGCTCCCCATGTTTTGTCCCCCTTTGCATGTGTCTGCTTCCCCTGTGACCTTCTCAATATAATACATCTCTAGCAACATTGATCAAGAAAAAAGGGGGAGAAGACACAAACTACCAATATTGGAAATGGAATACAGAACATCACTATAGATCCTATAGACATTAAAAAGGAAATATTATGAATTTTATGCTGCTAAATTTTACAAGTTAGATGAAATGGCCAGGATTGAACTGACACCAAAACCATATGAAAACATTACAAGAAAAGAAAATTATAGACCAATATCCCCCCCGACCATGAACATAGATAAAAGCCTTCCTAGGGCTGGGGATGGTGGCTCACATCTGTAAATCCTAGCACTCTGGGAGGCCGAGGCGGGAAGTCTGCTTTAGGTCAGGAATTCAAGACCACCCTGAGCAAGAGTGAGACTCTGTCTCTACTAAACGATAGAAAAATTAGCCAGATGCAATGGTGTGTGCCTATAGTCTCAGTTACTCAGGAGGCTGAGGCAGGAGGATCACCTGAGCCCAGGAGTTTGAAGTTGCAGTGAGCTACTCTGATGCCACTGCACTCTAGCCTGGGCAACAGAGTGAAACCCTGTCTCAAGAAACAAACAAATAAACCTCCCTAATAAAATATTATCAAATCAAATTCAGGAATATATAAAAAAGGATACTACACCATGACTGAGTGGGGTCCCAGTAAGGCTGGTTCAGCATTCAAAAATCAATCAATGTAATCCTTCAAAGTAACAGAACAGAGCAGAAAAACCATATGACAGTCTTAATAGATGCTTAAAAAAGTATTTGGCATAATTCAACAACCATTCATGATTTTTTAGAAAAATACTCTCTGCAAATGAGGAATTGAAACCACACCTAAGACTATGCTTAACAGCGAAAAACAATGCTTCACCCCTAAGAACAGGAATATGGCAAGATCTCATTACTTCTATTTAGTAATGTGCTGGAAGACCTAGCCAGTATGGTGAGGCACAAAAAAGTTAGACATAGTGGTTGGATCATGATTGTATACATACTACGTGAGAGTAAAAAGGGCTATCAGAAACAATAAATGGGTCACTAATGTGGCAAGATACAAGGTCAATATTCAAAAAAATCAAGTGCAAGTCTATATACCAGTAAATAAATGCTGCAAATTTTAAAATTACACAATATGAAATATTAAGGGATACATTTAAGAAAACATGCACAAAATCAACAGAATGAAAACTACAACATGCTGGTGAAATTGAGGACAAATAAATGGAGGTACATGATGAAATCAATGAAGATTTTATATTGTTAAGATATTCACCATCTCCCAAGAACTGATACACAGATTCAATGTGTGATCCTAAACTGATTCTAAAATTTATTTGGAAATGCAAAGAACTTAGGATAACTAAAACAATTTTGACAAAGAAGAATAAAGCTAGGAGACTTATATGACCTGACTTTAAGATTTACTATAAAGTAACAGGAAGTGAGAACTAGCATGAGGATACAAAGATCAATACAACAAAATAGTTTACACAAGGACTACACATACATATACGGTCAACCGGATTCTATAAAGACATCAAGATAATTTCATGGAGAAAACAGAGGCTGGTGTCAGAAAAATTGGATATATTTATGGGGATGAAAATGAATCTCAAGGCTGGGCACAGTGGCTCTTGCCTGCACTTCTAGCACTCTGGGAGGCTGAGGCAGGAGGATCGCTTGAGCTCAGGAGTTTGAGACCAACCTGAGCAAAGAGTGAGACCCCTGTCTCTACTAAAAATAGAAAAATTAGCTGAGGGTGGTGTTGTGTGCCTGTAGTCCCAGCTACTCGGGAGGCTGAGGCAGGAGGATCACTTGAGCCTGGAAGTTTGAGGTTGCTGTGAGCTAAGCTGATGCCACTGCACTCTAGCCTGGGCGACAAAGAGAGACTGTCTCAAAAAAAAAAAAGAAAAGAAATCTCAATGTTTACTTCATGCCCTATACAAAATGAAATCAATCATACACTTAATTATATAGGCTAAAACTATTAAACTTCTAGAAGAAAACATAAAAATATTCATAACCGGAGGTAGGTAAAGCATTCTTGTTATGATACAAAAAAACAAGCTTAAGTCAAAAACTTGACAAATGGGGTTTCATCAACATAGACTCTTCAAAGAAACCAATCTGGTCAAAAAGAAGCCACAGATTGGGAGAAAACATTCATACTATCTATACAGGATAAAGGACTTTAACCAGAATATATAAATGTTAAAATTCATTGAAAGAAAAGAAATTGAAAAATTATTTAATATAAAACTTTAAAAACCCATAGGAGAAAATCTTTGCAACCTCAGAGTATGAAAACACAGGAAACAAAAGCACTACCATACCAAAACCCCTGATAAAATGGACTCCAAAATTTACAACTTTTGCTTGTTCAAAGACACTTTTTTTTTTTTTTTTTTAGGAGATAGGGGTCTCACTGTTGCTCAGGTTGAATTTGAACTCCTGTGCTCAAGGGATCCTCCCAAATAGCTGGGACTATAGGTGTGTGTCACTGTACCCAGTCAAAGACAGTTTAAAAAATGAAAACCTAAGCCACAAGTTGTGAGAACATACAACGAAAGACATAAATCTGATGAAGGACTTATAATGAGGAAAATCTCTGCACTGTGATATATAGTAATTTCTAGGGCATACGATGTTAAAAAAAAAAAAAAAAAGAAAGAAAAGAAACCAGGAAGCAGAACAGTACATATAGTATGTTTCCTTTTGTGTATGATGGGAGAAAAATCAAGACGAATGTCAACATGTGTGCCTAGACAATGTAATGAGGAAAAATCTTTTCAACAAATAGTGCTGCCTTGCTCTTCTTGTTTCAACAGGGGGTCCGTTCATCTGTGGCGAACGTATCCGGTTCTTGCACTGTGGACCTGTATCTTGTTCTTACTCTGTAGACCTATCTTGTCCTTCCTCAATAAACTTCATTTCACACTTGGAAAAAAAAATTAGTGCTGGGACAGTGAGTATCCACATGCAAAAGAATAAATTTGGACCACTACCCTCCTACCATACACAAAATTAACTCATCATTAGCAGACCACAGACCTATATGTTAAGAGTTAAACTATGAATATAAAACTTCTAGAAGACATGGTAAGTGTAAATCTCTGTGACCTTGAGTTAGGCAATGGTTTTTTAGATATGACAGCAAAAGCATAAGCAACACAAGACAAAAATAAATTGAACTTCGTCAAAATTAAAAACTTGTGTGTTGCAAAGGACACAATCAAGCAAGACAACCTATAAAATGCAAGAAAATATTTATAAATCACATATCTGGTAAAAGATCTGTATCGGAATATATAAAGATTTCTTATAACTAAGTAATTAAAAGAAAAATAATTGAACTAAAAACCAGGTCAAGTATTTGAATAGACATTTCTCCAAATAAGATATATAAATGGCCAATAAACACATAAAAAGATGTTCAAGATTACTCTTTAAGGAAATGCAAATCAAAATCACAATGAGATACCACTTCATAACCACAAAGCAAAGACAATATCAAGTGCTGGTTAGGATGTGGAGAAACTGGAAAACTCATACATTACTGGTAGGAATGCAAAATGGTGCAGCTGCTTTGGAAAAGTCTGGCAGTTCCAACACAGCAATTACATTCCAAGAAAAATAAAAACCTAAGTCCATAGAAAACTTGCATGTGAATGTTCACAGTAGCGTTACTCATAGCCACAAGATGGAAACAACCCAAATGTTCATCAGCTGATGATAGATAAATGTGGTATACTCACACAATGGATTATTCAGCCATAAGAAAGAAGGAAGAACTGACACATGCCACAACACAGATGAACCTTGAGAACATACTAAGTGAAAGAAGCCTACAAAGGTTAGATATAGTATGATACCACTAATATGAAATCTCCAGAATAGGCACATCTATAAAGATAGTAGGTTAGTATGTCTAGGGTGTAGGGGGGGGGGGGGGAGAAAGAGGAGTAACTGCTAAAGGGTACAAAGTTTCTTTCTGTGGTGATAAAAACATTTTAAAATTGATTGTGGTGATGGCTATACAACTCTAAGACTACACTAAATCCCACAGAACTGTATACTTTATATGGGTGAATTTCATGATATGTGAATTATGTCTAGATAAAAGTATTTTTTAAAAAAATAAACATGTATATTTGCAAAAATAAACATTGTAAGGATAAATTTTTAATGATCACCTACTGACGACAGAAGTGATGATACACCTACTAGGATGGAAGTGATGAGGTAAGATACAGGTAGAAAAGATACAGGGATAGAAGCAGGACTTCTCTGAATGTACTGTTTTATATAATTTTCACTATAAAAGCACACATATTTTGCATATAAAAAATAAAATTAAATAATAAAAATACTATCTCTCAATATGCATAACTCAACCAAATTAACTAACTATTCATCAAGCGATTGACATAACTACTCAGTGACTAGAGAAGATAGTACTTTGCAAGTAAACCAGGGTACCAATTCCTCACCCTGAAAGAAATTTTTTATTCTGTAGTTTAACAATTAGACAATTTTGAAAATACTTTATACACTCTGTAGGAATATGTAAATAAAGAGGCCTCTAAGCTGGCCCCCAGTGGTATGATTCCTGGTTTTCAGTTCACTCCCACACTGTACCAAGGTCACATTGTGTGACCAACAGCACACAGCAGGACTGATGATATGCAACTTCCAAGGTTAGGTTGTGAAGCACACTCTAGTTTCCCTTTAGGGCTGTTTCTCTCTGAATATGCATTTTGGGAGAAGCCAGCTGCCACGTCACGACCAGGGCTATGGAGAAGTCTATGTGGCAAGGAACCTAATGAAGCTTCCTACCAACAGCTTTAAATTAACCCTTAAGATAACTGCAAGCCTAGCCAATACTGTGCCTGCAACTTTGTAAGAGACTGGAGGCAGAATCATTCAGCCAAGCTGTTCCTGAATTCCTGACCTACAGAAACTATGTGAAATAACAAATGTTTGTTGTTTTAGGTAGCTAAGGTCTGTGATCATTTGTCATGCAACATTATAGTACACTTATTATTTTTAATAACCAAAGTTTCAGTGTAAGAGAATAAGAGATGCAAGCACAAAGTAATAGTAAAAATCCTGCAATGTTAACTTGAATTGGAAATATCAATATGAATTTCTGAATGAAGAAAGTGACACTTCCTAGTTTAGTCCGCAGAAAAGGCCCAGAAGCAACAATTTAACGGCAACTAGCAAATCCAATGACCAGATAGTGGTTTCCAAATACTATTACCCAGCAAAAGCAATCAGAGTTCCTTGGAGGAATAACTAATCCAGGCGAGAAAAGATTTACCTGAGACATCAGAAAGGAAGGAAGCTATCTAAGACAAACGAGGAGTATCAGAAGGACACAGAAGCCAACTTAAAGAGATTCCCATGGATCTAAGGTGAGACAATGGGAGCAACAAAAAGAATAAATGACATGGTGAATATATAAAAATCCATGCGTTCGTAATACTTTTAAAAACAAGAATAAATAAATGATAGGAATGAGAAAGTGACAGAGAAAAACACACACTCTTTAAAAAAAACAAAACTTCACTGGCACTACTGGGAAGGGACAAGGGCACCAACTTCTCACTCCGAAAACTAGAATGAATTGAGAACGTATCCTGCCTACCCTATACAAATGATTTCAGGATAACCAAATGCCCTAGCTGAAAAGAACGATCCTTTACAGACTGATTCTAATAAATGGAGAAGAAAACACAAATGCTAGGAACTCAGAAATCACCATTTTCAAACTGCTAATTATAGAGGTTTTCAAAGTTTATGGTCCTGGATCAGCAGCATGACTTGGAAACTGGGTTTATAAATTACACTAGAAATGCAAATTCTCAGGGTATGCCCCAAATGTACTGAATCAGAAACTCTGGAGATGGTGTCAAACAATCTTGTGTTTTTAAGCTCTTCCTAAGTAACTCTGATGCACACTAAAATTTGAGAACCGGCCCTAATTTAAAAAGCGATGTTACGCATTAAATTAATAATGAATTAGATAAATGATTAACAGAAAACTTTTTAATGGGGGAGGTGGAATGGGGAATCGTGGTATCACCACTTGAGCCCTTAACCAATCTTACTATAACTAGAAGTAGGATATATATTGTGTGCTCTCCTGTGTGATACAAGACAGAGCACACAGAACCGTTCAGTATTTGTTTACTGCCGCCCCACAAAGTTGAACCTGAATATAATCAATGGTATCGCAAGAAGAAAACAGACAATTCTAGAATGGGGAACATACTTTCTAACAATTGATTTTTTTTTTTCCTTTTGCCATAAATCAATAGCATGGGGGGGGAAAGCAGGGGAACTAGAAAGAGGTGTAATAAATATAACAGTTTATTGATTTGGGTTTTTTTTCCCTTTTTATTTTTCCCCTTCCCCTCCCCCCATGCCTAGATTAATCTCTATAACTAGATTACAAGGATTACTTTACAATATCTATGACAGAGTTCTTTCAACAGGTTCAAGCATTAGAAGGCAAAGAAAAAGATTCATATTTACGAAAAAAAAAGTTTTAGTTGGCATTCACAAAATCACAATTACTTCAAAAAATGAGGAAATCTTATTAATTTGAGAAAGTAAATTTTTATTTCAAATGGATAATTAGTGGGCACTGAGAAATGTCTTTTCTATATAAATTATTCTACTTCCTACTGTTTCTCAATAAAATGATAGCAATTAATTGCTCTAAATTAACTGGCAAAGAGGAAATAATTTGGCATTTTCCGACATTAAAAGACTTCTTTTTAAGATAAATATGTTTTACGAAGCAGATTAATGGGTGGCAGAAAGATTAAAAAGGAAGATAGAAATAAAAAAGTAAAAAAGAAAATAAAAAAAATATGATGTGTTTTTATCTACGAAATCTCTTTAACCCCACAGGTATAATCTAGTTTATACCACTAGATTACACAACTCCCTCATTTTAAAGATAAGGGATTATCCCTCTAATAGGATTTTGACATTGGTTTCTGAAGTGAGCTGCCTCTTTGTTTCAAAAGAAATGCTGGAATTGGGGAAATAACTGTAGGTTAGAGTAAAGCAAGATCAACAATCTAGTAAAACTAATTTAGCAAAGCTTTTTTTTTTTTTTTAAGTTTCACCTCAACTTTAAATTCAGATTTCAGATTGAAAACTTCAGATTTCAATTCTTCCCTTTTTTTTTTTTTTTTTTGGAGAGACAGGGGTCTCACTATATTGCTCAAGCTGGTCTTCAACTCCTGGCCTCAAGCAGTCTTCCCACCTCAGCCTCCCAAAGTGCTGGGATTACACTGCACCTGGTCTATTTATTCATCATAAACTGAGTTACTTAATTCATGCAGCATGCAGGCTACGAGCAAACATACAGGCAGGATTATTCTCACCTTTACCTGCTCTATATGTCTTGGCTTGATTCACGGGCATGGGCGTCATGGGTATTGGGTATAAAGGCTGGAGGGAATTAAAAATATACACATTAACATTAGGCTCTTACGATAAGAGGTATTCTATCACTATCTCTTAGTTTGATATTGCTTATATTGCTAGAGAGCTACCTATGAGAAGGTTTCCTGATTCTCTATGAATTATTAAAAAACAAAATCATACCAATAGCTAAAAGGACAAACCCAAACTACAGTAAATCTAAATCAGCTTTCTCATCAGAAAATATTCTCAGATTTAGATCCTTACACCAACAACACACAAAAACACTGCATGCCTCCCTCTCTCAAATACTTCTGTATACCATCACACCCTCAAGTCACTGCAAGCAGAAAAGCGCTTGTATCAAATATAAATGACTGGGGAAGATAGGTAAACATCAAATTCTATGACTTACTTGCACTCCTGGGCTCACTGGGACTGGATACATCATATTTGGTGCAAAACAAACAGGCTGAGTATAAACTGGAGTTGGCTGCTGATGACCCACCATAGATGGGCTAGGTTGTGCTTGAGGCCGAGGGGAAGTTGGGGTGGTAGAAGGCTTTGGCTACAAAAACAAAAATAAAACTCAACTATCTCAAGGTAACAAGTTAACTATTATGGCAATTTGAAGACTGATTTTCCCAGTCTAAGTTTTACTCACTTTTAACTAGTCGTTTTTATTGAAAAAAAACATAGAAAATAAATTTTCATGTTTTGAATAAAAGGAAAATGCTTTTCCAGAAACAAAGCAAAATTTGCCAATTAAAACATATTATTATTTACAATAGTGGCAGTGATGTTTAAGGAACTGGAGAAAAGTGTTTTTAACCTACATATATCCTCCCGTATACTTTTAAATCATCTCTAGATTACACATAACACTAACATTAATGTCAATGCTATGTAAATAGTTGTTATATTGTATTGTGGTGAAATGATGACAAGGGAAAAAGTCTGTACATGTTCAGCACAGACACAACTGTCACAGGCTCACAGGCCTACCTACATTTTCTTCATTTTTTATTTAGAAACAGAATCTCATTCTGTCACCCAGGCTAGAGTGCAGAGGCATCACTATAGCTCACTACAACCTCCAACTCCTGGGCTCAAGCGATCCTCCTACCTCAGCGTCCCAAGTGGCTGGGACTACAGGTATGCATCACCACACCCAGCTAATTTCTCTATTTTTTTGTAGCGACGGGGTTTCGCTCTTGCTCAAGCTGGTCTTGAACTCCTGGCCTCCAGCGATCCTCCCACCTCACCTCCTGCGTTGGCCTCCCGAAGTGCTACGATTACAGGTGTGGACCACTTCACCTGGCCCTAACTACATTTTCAGCATATAGTTGGTTGAATCCATGGCTGCAAAACCCTCAGATGCAGAGGGTGTATCTATAAACCTCACAGCCTAGCTTGCCAAACATCTTCACTTTCCGAGTTAAAAAAAATTCAAAGACTTCCCCAAGATCAAATCTAATTGATAATAAAACAAGGATCTTTTATATGGCTAGAAAATATTCATTAATGACCATACAAGAAAAATAAAATTGTTTTTACCATACAACTGAATTTAGATGACAGGTATGGAAGAAGGAATGTTACCAATTATAATAATTTTTTTTTTTCAGAGACGAAGTTACCTCAAAGAAAGTGATAAACTTACCTGAGAAAAGGAACGTGGGTTGAACTCTTTTGCATTGGGATTCAATGTTGATTTCCTAACTTGCCTAAACCAGAAAAAAATACAAAGGCCAGTGAAATCTGCATGGTACTTATATTTCTCTTAAATCTTCCATAGCTGAAAATTTTTTAAAAACTGCTACTATATTCAAACTATTCTCACTAGAAGACCATTAATAATCCTCTTTATTAAAACACACACATTTATATTGCCCATTCCTTAATCTCATAAAGAAATTGCCATAGAAGGACAATTTTTTTAAAAAAAGTCTGAGTAATACACAATTGCTTCTCTCAAAGGCAATCAGCAAATACTTGAAAAGACAGCAGCTCCTTACAAAATATCCTTAACAAACCTTAATATACCAACTCTCTAGCATGCAGTAATTTTTATGTGACAAGGTATTTTCCGCATGACATACCTGGGGAAAAAATCATGGCTCTAATAAAAATGTTTGCCTCAAACTGAGCATAAGCAGCCCCCAATTTATCAGTAGGCTACATTCTAAAAGTTGAGCTGTAACTGGGTTGTCTGGTACCCAGAACACATAAACCAGTGGTGGTTAAACTCTGAGGTTAGCCCACAAAAGCCCATTTAATTGATAACATATTGGATGTGCAGAATTAAGTCTATTTTAAAAATCTAAACATTAACTAAAAAACATTGTTTCTGATGGAAAACACTTTGAATTCCAAGTAAGAGCACCAGATGCTTCTCTCTCTTCTTGGCAGTAGCAGTTCTGAGTCCTAGCAGCTAGGGTGACTACTGGGGTGGGGTGACTACTGACTGGAGTCTAGGGGAGCTAGGTCCCAAATGTTGGCAATTTTTCAACTCCAATACATTTACAGAAAAACTTTTCTTAATTTATGCCTAGTTTTCTTGCCCTGGGGTACAAAAATGGGGTGGGGGAAAGAGCAGTGCAGGGTATAATAACCTAATTTACTTAAGATGCTATTTGTTTAGACTAGCTGTTTGTAAATTAAGGGTTACGTATAAAGCAATCTAAGAGTCCAGAAAGACTGAGCTTGGAGGACCTGACCACCTTTTAAAAAAAAAAAAGTTAACTGAGTAACAGGATGTGCTAAGTTCCAGGTTTACTCACTCAGCTGCATCTTTCTTCTCTTCTTTATCATCTTTCTCTTGCTTACATGCTGGACTGGAAGTCTGAACCCCTTGGGATGTGACCTCAGGTCCCCTCTTGTGCTCCGTGTTACTAAGTATTGAAGGGGAAATGCTGGGGCTATTCGGCTTGCTGCTGCCACTGGTACAGTTGCTGCTGCTATTTTCAATGAAAGAATCCTTAGCACTTGGTTCGATTTTGTCTTTGATCAAATCTCTTGATTTTTCTCCATCTCTAGTTTTGTTTAATACTTGATCCATAGATTCAGAAGTAGAACTTGGCTGTAACTAAATAAAGGAAACAATTATACTTACAATTACACTTAAAATATTTTTAAATACTCTAGTATTTTTACCATAAGCACAAGCAAAGTAATAATATCTGTAGGTATGAAATGTTTTGAATAAGGCTTTTTTCATAATTTAAGAGCAAGGTTTTTATTGTAAGGCAACGATAACAGAATATCTATACAACACAACCAGAGTTATCAAAGCACTCAAATGTCTTAGGCCTCAAAAACTCAGTATTTACTGAGCGCCTACCACATGTCAGAAATTACACCTGCTGGTATAGAAAATATGAAATAGTTCCCATCCTCCTACACTTGCCATCTGAATGAGATCAGATGATTAACAAGATGTGGTAAAGCTATGAAATCCTATAGAAAAAGCAACCTATACAAAGGGAAGGCTTCTCAATGGGAGTGTCACCTTCTACCTCAGCCTTCCAAAGTGCTAGGATTACAGGCGCAAGCCACTATGTGTTCAGTGGAATACTGAGATTCTTATATGATTCAAAGAACAAGAAAATGTTGATAGCCAGTACAATGTAGGGTCATCTATATTTTGGTAATAAGAATTAACACGTACTGAATACATGCTATGTGCCAGGCACTACAATAAACACTTCACAGGCAGTATCTCATTTAGCTCTCACAGGAACGCTACGAAGCAGGCTCTACAATTATCCCATTTGGGCTTAGCGGAAGTAGGTAACAGGCGGCAATGTTATACACGTGGTGTATGGAGGCCAAAATTCAAACTCGGGTCTATTAACCTCTAAAACCCACACCATTAACCCGTAACAGATCAAATCACTGGCAATTCTTATACAAACAAAGCTACCAGCACTGTGCACATAGCTATATTAGAGCCTGTAGATGGCTCTCAAGGAAAAAGGTATATGCGTGGGGTAGGCGGGTGGGGAACGAAACCCACAGAATATTCTTATTTCAGTCTCAATAAAAGACTAGAGATTTCTGTGAACAAATGCAGTTCAGGGCAATGTGCATGTCATGAGGAGGCACTGATGATTCAGTCACTGAACTACATACTACACATTAGTTATCGTTAAAAGCATTGTTAGAAGCTTAAACACCAGATGCCAGCTCTGTCATTTACTAGCGATATGACCATGGGCAAATTATAATATTCAACTTTTTAAACATTTAAATTATAACATTTTACTTTTTTTTTGGAGATAGAATTTTTTTCTGTCACACCAGCTAGAGTGCAGTGGCATCATCATAGCTCACAGCAACCTCAAACTCCTGGGCTCAAGTGGTCCTCCTGCCTCAGCCTCCCAAGCAGCTAGGACTACAGGCACACACCACCATGTGTGGTTAATTTTTCTATTTTTTGTAGAGATGAGGTCTTGCTCTTGCTCAAGCTGGTCTCAAACTCCTCAGCTCAAGTGATCCTCCCACCTTGGCCTGCCAGAGTGCTAGGATTACAGGCATGAACCACCTTGCCCAGCCCTATTTAACTTCTTTTTGCCTCAGTTTCCTAATACATACTGCAGATAAAAACAAAACTTGCTTCGGGGGGCGGGGGGGCAAGGGCAACATATGTAAC
>NW_012154285.1:6211110-6229218 GCF_000956105.1 Propithecus coquereli
AGAATCTATCTAGAACTCAAAAAAATCAACAAGAAAAAATCAAACAACCCCATCAACAAATGGGCAAGGGAAATGAACAGAAACTTTTCTAAAGACAGATTTTTAATGTTGCTCCTACCTGGAATTTAAAAGTCAAGTATTAATGAAGGTTTACAAAAGTTGTGAACTAATGAGATAGCCAAAATATCTTCTATTAAATCAAAAAATACATCCCTTTTAAATACAGTAACTCTAATCAAGACAGTATTGGACTGGTGTATGGATAAGACATTTCAATGAATGGAGGAGACTTTAGAGTACAGCAATAAACTTTCACACTTGCAGTCAACTGACTTTCAACAAGCACGTAAAGAAAATTCAGTGGTGTAAAGAATAGTCAGATGGTGCTGGGACAACAATTATCTACCTACATGCAAAAGAATGAATTTGGACCCCATAAATATGCGTAATTATTATGTGTGAATTATAAATAAGCACAAGCAACTAAATCAGATAAATCTGCCTGTACCAAAATTAAAAATGTTTGTGCTTCAAAGGATAATACAGTGAAAAGATAAAACCCACAGAATCCTAGCACTTTGGGAGTCCAAGACCAGAGCATCACTTGAGGCCAGGAGTTCAAGAGCAGCCTGAGCAAGTACAAGACCCTGTCCCTAAAAAGAAAAGAAAAGTTAGCCCGTTGTGGTGGTGTGCGCCTGTATTCCCAGCTACTCAGGAGGCTGAGGCAGGAGGATCACTCGAGCCCAGGAGTTTGAGGTTGCAGTGAGCTATGAGGACACCACTGCACTCTAACCTGGGAGACAGAGCAAGACCCTGTCTCAAAAAACAAACAAAAAAACCCCAAACTATGATGAGATTATCACTCCACACCCATAAGGATGACTATAATCAAAAAAGACAGATAATAACAAGTGATGACAAGGATGTGGAGAAACAGGAACCTTATGCACTACTGGTGGAAATGTAAAACAGTGCAGCTGCCTTGGCAAACAGCTTGGCAATTCCTCAGAAAGGTAAACACAAAGTTACCATACAATCCAGAAATTCTACTCCCAGGAAGGTACAAAAGAGAAATGAAAACACATGACCACAGAAATATTGTACACTACTGTTCACAGTGGTATTACTCATAACAGTTAAAAGGTTGGAACAACCCAAACAACCACCAACTGATGGATAAACAAAATGTGTTATTACCCATATAACTGAATCTCATTCAGCCAAGAAAAGGAATGAAGTACTGATGTATGCTCCAACATGGATGAACGTTGAAAACATTACGCTAAGTGAAAGAAGCCAGTCGTAAAAGGCCACATATTGTATTATGCTATCCATATGAAATGTTCAGAACAGGCAAATCCATAGAGACTAATCCGTAGATTAGTGGTTGCTTAGGGCTGGGGGCAGAGGGAAAGGGTTGGAGGCAAATGGAGAATGCATTCTTTTGGGGTGAGGACAATGTTTTAAAATCGATTGTGGTGATGGTTGCACAATGCCGTGAATATACTAAGCCACTGAATTGTACACTTTAAATGGTAGAATTATATCTCAATAAAGCTGTTACAAAACTGTGCTAACACATATGTTTCAAAGTAAAAATATTTTTTTCCTTCATGATGTAATAAATTCAGTATCAGTGTATTCTAAGAGGGACTGAATGTTTAAAAAAAAAAACAAGGAATGCTGAGGGAAAAAACTGAGTGGGCAAGAATACCTACAGCATGACATCATTTACAGCATACTTAAGATTATGCAAAATCTATCTATTGCTTAGGGATCTATTCATATGCAGTGTAAGTATAAAGAATTGAACAGGAAAGCAACTCTTCCTTCTGAAAAGGAAAAGGAGGAAGCAGTTGAGGTGGGGTAAGCACACAAGAGGAGGTTAATTATGCTGGAACGCTTCACTTATTCAGCAGGGGAGTGGGCACATGATCATTCATCATTATGTGTACCATTTATATGTAACTATTGCTAAACAAATTACAATTTCCAGTAACCGTTAATAGCACTGAAGCTGAACAGATATATACGTGCAAAAGTACTAAATAGTATGTAATATTTTGAATGCTGCAAGTCAAGAATGAAGCTATTAGCAAAGAAATTATTAAATTTTAGAAAATTAAAACACTGGTTGGGAAAGAGATCCTTTTGCCCTTTTATTTATTTATTTTTAAAGACAAGGTCTCATTCTGTCACCCAGGCTGGAGTGCAGTGGCACAATCATATCTCACTGTAACCTTGATCCTACGCTCAAGTGATCCTCCCACCTCATTCACCTTCCTGGTAGTTGGCATTACAGACACATGCCACCATGTGTGGCCTGCCTTTTGCCTTTTACTCACTCATCTACTTTGGAAAAAAAGCTGATAATCAGATTTTTCACCTGTAAGAAACTAAGTTTTACAAAGATTCGAGTCGGTCTCAAACTCAACCTTGATATCTATGTTATTATAGTAAATATGAGCAAAAAATGAAACAGTCATCAAGAAGAGATGTTCAGCAAAGCCTATCTTGAGAGACAAATGATGTATTATAGAAAGATTTGTACCATAATCCATTTGTGCACAAAGTCTAAATCTGCAACTACCTCAGAACACCAGAGTCTAGTACATCTTCCACTCACCACCACCAGATAATTAATGACTTGGTCTTGCCCTACTAAAATCTAGCTTCACTGAACAAAGTAATCAAATGAACATCAAATAATAAACTATGTTATGGTAGCTTCAATTATGAGGATTATACTCTCTTTCATTTGATACTGACATTGTTGTTATCAAATCTCCTGATTTCAGTTATCCCACTTAAAGGACAGGCAAAGACAACTTTAAGAAAGGTTAGCTTTCTACAAATGATTCAATGTTTGAATGTATATATATATAGTGCACTTTTGTAAACTGATGATATGAAAATCCTTAGTAATGTGTATTATTTTTTTAAATCTTAATTCATTTGTCCATACAATACTCACCCTAAAATCGTTCTTAAATTTCTTTAAATCATCAATCTGTTTTCTATGTTCAGAAACAATTGGTGATATACCTGTAAAATTAAGAACTGTCAGATACAGAAGTATTTCTAAACTTAAGACTCTTTAAATATGGGATATTGGAAATGATAATAAGATGTACTATCAAAAGAATAACAATTTCAAATACTAATTTTGGATTTTGGCATTTGTCAAAACTATGCATTTATATATACACAATACTAAGAAAAAGTGTTGAACAAAAAATATTCTGTATTGGGCATGAAATTAGCCATACTCCTTCCTATTTCTACAGTTACGTCTAAAGACTCTTTAAAACGCTAACCTTTATTTTCAGCTTTTGAGAAGCTAGGTGATGTTTCACTGGGCTTAATATTTTCTTTATTCCCTGCAGGAGAATTCTGCCTCTGATCTTGAAGCCTGGAATCTTTAGCTAGAAAAGTATTTTTTAAAAAATTCAGTTAGAAGTTAGAAAAGCAAAATGGGCAAACATTGAATAATAATTTTGATTTCCTATGTTTCTGGAAAGGAATATTTTCATTTAAACAGAAGTCTTTTTCCTTTGCAGACATCATATGAAACACAAATAATTTTATTTATATAGGTATGTGATACCCAGGAATGTTAATCTTCATAACAGCTGAGTATTTAAGTAGTATTACTCAAATAATTAACTCATTTACATAGAATTTTAAATGTGCATTCAAAATATCTATCTATGAATAAAAACAACATAAAAAATTTTAATGTAACGTCAACCTCTAATTCTCAACTTCACAAACGACATGATGGATCTAGAAGCCCTTTCTTACATACCCTCAATAGATGGGGTAACAGCTCTGTTAGATGCAGGACTAGCAGGTGTAGGAGATGCAGCTGGAACAGGCATGGCAACGGCTTCAGTCGGAATAATTCCAGCTTGGGGAGAAGCAAGAACTGGCCCACTGGGAGTATTTCCAATATTGTTTTGTCTGGGTGACCTGGGTCTGTGAGTTTTAGGAGATAATCTTGGAACTAGAAAAAAGGAAAAATTTATTTATTATATTCTCAGCTCAAATGTCACTTCCTCAAAGAGGCTTCTCTGAAGGTCTAGATAAAATATGACTAGCCATAGTGGTTCATGCTTGAAATCCCAGCACTTTGGGAGGACGAGGTAGGAGGATTGCTTGAGCCTAGGAGTTTAAGGTTGCAGTGAGCTGTGATCGTGTCACTGCTCTCCAGACTGAGCAAAAGAGATTCTGTTTCTCCTCCAAAAAAAAAAATTCTCTCCAGCCCCCTTACCCCTTTATACATCGTCCTGTTTTTTTTCTTTCTTTCTTTTTTTTTTTTTGAGACAGAGTCTCACTCTTTTCCCCGGGCTAGAGTGAGTGCCATGGCATCAGCCTAGCTCACAGCAACCTCAAACTCCTGGGCTCAAGTGATCCTCCTGCCTCAGCCTCCCCAGTAGCTGGGACTACAGGCATGCGCCACCATGCCCAGCTAATTTTTTCTATACATTTTTAGTTGTCCGATTAATTTCTTTCTATTTTTAGTAGAGACGGGGTCTTGCTCTTGCTCAGGCTGGTTTCGAACTCCTGAGCTCAAACAATCCGCCCGCCTCAGCCTCCCAGAGTGCTAGGATTACAGGCGTGAGCCACCGCGCCTGGCCTTCTTTCTTTCTTTTTTAAGATAAGGTCTCACTCTGTTGCCCAGGCTAGAGTGCAGTGGTGTCATCCATAGCTCACTGCAACCTCAATCTCCTGGGCTCAGGTGGTCCTCCTGCCTCAGCCTCCCAAAGTGCTGGGATTACAGGTGTGAGCCACTGTGCCTGGCCCCATCACCTGTTTTCTTTTCCAAAGTCTTGGGATTAGTGGTAATCAGGAACACAAGTATCTGAAGAACAATAGCAATACATAAACACAACTATGGTTTTTCCTCCTAACTACACGTGTTCATCCTAAAAGGTAGAATTTTTGGGAGGCCGAGGTGGGCAGATTGTTTGAGCTCAGGAGTTCAAGACCAGCCTGAGCAAGAACAAGACCCCATCTCTACTAAAACAAAAGAAAGAAATTAGCTGGACAACTAAAAATATATAGAAAAAAAAATTAGCCAGGCATGGTGGCGCATGCCTGTAGTCCCAGCTACTGGGGAGGCTGAGGCAGGAGCATCACTTGAGCCCAGGAGTTTGAGGTTGCTGTGAGCTAGGCTGATGCCACGACACTCACTCTAGCCCAGGCAACAGAGTGAGACTCTGTCTCAAAAAAAAAACAAATAAATCAAAAAATAAAACGTAGAATTTTGAATCGAGTTGGAAAACAGCTTCCCTAAGGCAGGATAAATGCCATTTTTTAAAATAAACACATTCTGTACTAAAAAGTTGAACTGATTAAACTGATTGTTTCTCTTAAAATACTGGCAGGAGGAGAACCCTAAGAAGTAGGCTTACTCCTTCCTCATTCAAATCATATACTAAAACACCTTTTGGCGCCTTGTAGCCCATCCTGTGGGCTCTTTCTTGCAACATCGAGATCCCCTGTACTAAGTAAGGAAATAGGGACCCAATTTAACCAAAAGGAGAATACAACAAGGGTTGATATTCCAAAATAAGTATCTAATAGGTTTCATATACTATTATAAACCTATCTGCAGAGCTCAAATTTAAAGGTTTAGAGAAAATAGTTCAGTATACTTCATTTTAACGTTTTGTTTTTTCATAAGCCACAATGGTCAAAGAAGAAAGCTATTATACAACAACTGTCATTTTTCCAACTAGTATAAAGAGCAAACCTATGACACTCTTCTAGGTGTATCTCTAATAACTTTATTTTCCCTCTTTTGCTTCTCATCATGTTGTTACTCTCAAAAGTCATACCCAGAACATCTGAGTAATGTCAAAAGATTAATGGAACAGCTGAAGATTTTTTTTAATTTCTAATTTTTGTTAGACTTAAAATAATTGAAGACTAAGGAAGAAAATACAAAGTGCAAAGGAATTTGTAAGTACAATTACATGAATGTACATTACATGAAGCTGAGCAGACAGTGTATATCAACTAAAAACAGACACTTAATAGAACTGGGTAATTTTTTGCTTAAGCTTCAAGACTTTGTTTCTTTTACAGGTTCTGTGGACCAATAAAAAAATATTAATTGGATGTTCTAGCTCTCTATTATGGGAGCAAAGCATTAAGTATTGATTGACAAAGTAGCAAAAACAGTCTTAGCCTAATCATAAAATCTTATAAAAGTGTAATTTTCATACTTTTATACCTGCTGACAGCATATTCCTCAGGCTAATCACAGATAAAACTTGGGCCCCTCATTTATGTTTGATATTCCTTATAAGGGAAATATAGTCAGGAATTAGTACCATATACAGATGCTATAGAAAACACACTACACTGTAAGCCGAAAATAAATATTTATGGAACGAATCAATGAACAAAGTTTTTAAAAAAGATAGGAAATACAGTCCCTCCAAATAGTGTTACATACTGTATTTGCCTTAGAGTGGTACTTTATAAAACTACAAAGTATATTCACATTTATGAACCTTATAGGAATCTCATCAAAAGGCCATGAAGTAGACTAGGCAAGAATTACTTTACTCATTGAGAAAATTGAAATTCAGAATGACTGCATTAATTGCTTTAATATATGATGAATAAATGGTGGAGCCCAGAATAAAAATGTATGTTTCCCAATTTCTGGTTATTCCACTATTTTTAATATATATACACTTACACTTCCTCAAACAGAACTTAAGCTCAGTTTTTACATCTAGTAATAATTACAAAAATGCACACTGTCATCATGTCCAAGTATTACCTACCCCCACTGACCACTGATGACCATGTTCCCCCCGAGGGACTGGTCCTTGCCACTGGAGGAGTAGCTGCTTCATTTGGTGGGTTGTGGGATACAAATTCTAGGCCACTGGAAATGGAACCCCTCCCAGCAGAAACTCTGTGATTTCGAGGATGTCGCTGGGCCTTTGGGGACATCCTTGGAGGTCCTAAGAAAGGAACAGTGCACATCACATAAATGCCCCTGTCCATCAGTATTACTTTTCTGCTAAACATACATACACACACACACACACACACACACACACACACACACACACGTTCTCTTTCTCCCATTCACTCTACAGTTTCTCCTTGGTTTTAAAGAAGAAAAAGCCATATATATATATATATATATATATATATATATATATATATGGGGGGGGGGGCATACTAACTCTTTCAGAATTATACTGTGGAATGCCCAAAGTTTTATAAATAAATTTTCTTTCCCTTTGTTTTTAAAGAAAGGGAGGGATGAAGTTGGTGGTAAGAAATCAAACAGTAAGATGTCACAGCTCTTGAAAGAATTGTAGCAATGTGTTTCATCTATGTATATTATTTGTAGGCATATAAAGAAATAAAATAGGTGTTAATAGAAGGTGTAGCTACATGATGAAATAATTTTTACTTCACCATTTCCCCCCTGAATTGTCCAGAATATATTACTTCTATAGTTAGAAAAAATAAATTTTTACACCAAAGACTATTAATCCCTATACTATACAACCCTGGTATTACTGAAATGTCTCCAAAATTTTGGTTTATCTACCTCTTCAAAACAGTCCTCAACTGTAAGCAGTTTCTTAGATTTAACAGGATGTGAACTGAAAATTCTACTAATGCTTGTAAGACCAACATAACATCTGGGGAAGAAATTTGCACTATGTGAAGTGTCAAAATTCTACATCACTGATTCTGCTACCCCATTAGTGATTTCTCTTTGTAAAGCAGTGTACTGTGGATTAGACCAAACCATCAAGTGAAAACAGTGGATAGAACAGTTCTCACCACAAAAGCCTGATGGTGCTAACACTCAGCAAAAACATTCTCAATGGCAAAGCTAAGGCTCCTCACTCCCACTCTGCTGCCAAACTCTTTAGAACTTCAAATTAATGTGTGTTCCCAATAGGAATTTAATCATGGATATAATATTTAAAAGAATGCAAGTATTATAATTTTCAACTGGAGATAATCCAACATTCCCAAATAACGCAGAGAGTATATTTCTATGTCAATAGTCCATGGGCAGTTCTTACATCTTAATGTAGTAAAGATGTTCAGTATTACTGATCACGTTTTATCTAATACCATTCTCACTATATAAATATCACTTATTCAAATGATGGACTATAAGAAATATTTCAACAGAACTTAATTTTGCATTTAGTAGCCACTATTAGAGGCACTTTTGAGTAAAGAAGTCACCTTGAAAATCAGTGAAACTTGCTGTTCAAAGTTAGACACTTTAGTCAAGGTCATGACCTGCCTGCCTAGATGGCAACAATTTATTTAAAAGTAGCCAGGGAAGCATTTTACGTAGAAAGCTTTATTTGTTCTAATTTAAGTTATATCAACTGTGATCTTAATGAACAAATCAGATAAAAATTTTAACACAAATATTCTAAACAAATATTAAAAGGATATTATCATTCAGAAAACACACCTTTAATTTATGCATGGCATTTAAATTAGGATGTTACATTTCTACAACATCTGTGTATCTGATATGTACTAGTAATGGCAGATCGAGCATCAAATATTAAATAAGAATTACAGAATTTTATTCTTATTTTGGACAAGGGAAAATAAATACCTAAATATTGTAATTCATACCTAGTTTTTATCAATACTTTTATTTTAGATCAAGGACTTCTCCCAGATTAAAGCAGTGTTTCACCATATAATATTGCAAAGCTGACTTTCAAAAATTATTCAATTAAATTTAGAATCCTTTGGGCATGCTAACAAACGGTATTGAAATCTAAGGGCAGACATGCAAAGGCAGCTACATGAGATGCTGCTCTCAAAAAGCCCTTAAAACACCATTCCTGCCTGTGGCCAAGAGGAAGGTTCACTAAGACCTCGGCCAAGGAGCTGTAAAACAACGGGTTCTACAAAAATCCAGGATTGGGTGAAGAAGCTGCATTCATTTACCATTAACCACCATATACTGTGTGAACCAGGAGGGAGAAGGCCATGGAGCAGACCTTTCCAGGTTTTCCAGGGCTATAAAGGAACATCATTACCAGGCAGAGATAAACCCCCTTTATTACAATTCAGGATAGTTCATAGCTTCACACAGCATTTATCAATTTTTTCTCTAATGAACAAAAGGTTAATAGAAATAGTTTTAATAAACTAAAGTTAAAACACGGAAATTATAGGTTATTAAATAATGAAGAGGAAACTATTTTGTAATTATAAACTCACATAGGAGTTAAACAAAGACAAACAAAAACATGAACAAATTGTGGTATTGTACCTTCTGAAGACATGCGTTTAGGCATAGTAGAGACAGGAGCTGGAGAACCATGAGCAGAGGGGTGAGACGGGGGTCTGGATGGCCGCGAGGGGGGCCTGGAGGGCGGCCGTGTAGGGGTGGCTGCCCGAGGTGGAAGAGAGTTGGGACCTGACTGGTAGCGAGAAGGTGGGCGAGAGGAAGGAGATGGGCAAGGCGATGGCCAGGGAACACCTGACAGAACAAATGATATGAAGGAAAGTATAAAAACTAAAGAAAAAAATGAGGGAAAAAAGTAAACAGAAAAAAAAGTAAAATGACAAAAATGATTTCTTGTACATTTAACCCTTTGAGGACAGTCATTTGATTTGTGATAAGTTTTAGCATAACTTAACTGACATAAATTCACATTTTACTTTAACCTCCTTAAAATTAAGTCCGTTTAAATGAATACACGTTCCCAAAGGGTTAATTAGGATCTACACATACTACTGAAGAAGACAGTTAGGACTTTGCCTATCAATCCTGCTTCTATAAATGTTTCTCAGTAATCAATTGTTAAAAGAAACAACATACACTAGATAATTTCACACAATAAATCACAATAATTCCTACTCAGGAATAAGATTATTTACTATATTAATTTTAGCTTTGAAACATAATGAAAATAAAAGCAGCAGCTATTATATCCAATTACAAATGCTGGTTCCTTATAATCATCTACGATTTTCATCAGGTTTATATTTGAACCTAAGGTTCAGTTGGAAATCTCATTAAGCAAGTCCCATTTAAGTAGAAATAAATATTACTTCTATTATTTTCTAGAGTCACAGGAGTAACAAAGGTTAATATTCCTTGCTCTTTCAAAAAAACCCAATCTCATTAAATTAGAAAAGGGGGGACCTTCTAAATAATTTATGCAGTTAAACATTTATCCAAGAGACTGCTTAATAAACAATGTAACTACAATGCAGTCATCACCAAATAAACTGATACTTGTGGATATGCACAGGTCAAAATATAGCTAACATTTAATATTATGAGTCACTTACCTGAATCTTAGCAAACAGTCCAGGTCTCCTCTCCACAGGGTTCCACACACTTGAGTATCATACATTTCCCAGCCCCCTTCAGGATTTTTACTTTGAAAATTCTGTTTATGAACAACTAAAAATCTTTACTCAGTGAGCAAAGAAATTTCACCCCCAATACTACGTACAGAAAATACTCAAGAGTGTTCATTGGAGAGGAATTCTGGAGAAGAGACTCAAAGAAAACAAATGAAATTGGAAACTTAAGTGTTCTCTATTTTTATCTAATTTTCCAATCTTAAATACCTAAAATTAAATGTCCACTCTTTCCCCTTAGTAACATACTATTGCTATTATTAATTACCATATTTCCATACCATCCATAGTACTTCTTTTCAGTGTCCTTGACTTATATAAAAAACTCATAACCTATGATTGATAATCAACCTAGATTTAGAAGTAGAGTGTCTTCCTACTAAGACTCAAGTTTCTTTTACTTAAGTTGCTTAACTATAACATCTACTTTTAGACCAAGAGTAGGTGCTGTTTTTGAGATAGGGTATCACTCTGTCACCCGGGCTAGAATGCACTGGCGTCATCATAGCTCACTGCAACCACAAACTCCTGGGCTCAAGTGATCCTCCTGCCTCAGCCTCCCTAGTAGCTGGGACTACAGGCTTGTGTCACCATGCCCGGCTAATTTTGCTTTTTTTTGTAGAAACGGGGGTCTCACGGCTGGTCTTGAACTCCAGGCCGCAAGCAACCCTCCCACCTTAGCCTCCCAAAGTGCTAGGACTAAGGGCGTGAGCCACAGCATGCAGCCGTTTTTGTTGTTTTGTATGCACCTTTCTCTTGTCACTTTCTTCACATGACTCTTGGTCATGTCTTGTATTATAAATTACCTTAAATTATTTCTTGAAGTAAGCAGAATACATAAACAGTTAATGAAAAGGAATCTATACTAACTACTGAGTGTTTCATATGAATTAGAATTTTCCATATATATTATGTCTAAGTAATTTTATCATCCAGTGTCTTTAAAATTGAGAACCTATCCAAAGTTTCCAATTTCTTTATACGTGGAGTGTTTTTTGGCCAGGTGAATGTCCTTGGATTAAATTTATCACTTTATCTTAGTACATGAATATTTTGTCATGCTAAATACTGCATATGCCCGTAACTTATACAATGTTTCCCTTTAATTTGATATCCACAAAAGCAAATTTTAAGTAATGCTGAAGTGAAAACCACTCCACAAAAATCATACGTTCTTATCAATATGTAAACTGTTTTAAGTATTTAGAAAACTATGTATTTCATCAATGACATTGACAAATTTGGTTAAAAATACTTGCCTCCATTAACTACTCTTTGGTCAGAACCAGAATTCAGGTTGAAATCTGAAGTGTGAGAAGCGGATCTTGATGGCATGGAGCCCGATCCAGGCTGGCCCATACGCGGTGAATTCTGTCTCCCACTTCCCCAAGATATGACTTCTCTATTTCTTTGTCCAGGAGGAATATATTTATTTTCCCTGAAAATGAGAGATCCTCTAAATCATTTTATCCTTAAATGTACCAGGCCAATGAAACATATCTAAAGTAATCTAGGCAGAAGGGAATGCTTGTTATAAAAAGGATCAACACTAAACCAAACTGCCTCAAGCCCGCATGCCCCATTCCTCCACCTTTCCCTGTGTTCCAGCCTCTGGCCTTTCCCTTCCCTCAGATTCTCCTCCTAAGCCCAAAGTTTAACAGATGTGTGTTCATCCTCATCCTACGTGACCTTTCTATGGCTGACTCTATCAATCATGGTCTATCTTCTTGAAACCTTTTTGTCCTTGGCTTTCTCAACTTTATTTTCTCTGCAATTTCTTCTCTTGCTGGCTGTTCTTTGGTTTTTTATGGCTGCGGTATCAGCAATGCTGATGAATCCCATAGTTTCAACGTCTCTCACTGGACGTGTCAGTTCAAACCACCGGACTCTAAGCAATAAGTCCTTTCAAGTTAGGATGTATCTCTTATTCTACCAGACATGTAGCAGGTTCTTCTCAACATGTTTATGAATAAAGACCCTACAAACCTCTCAAATGCAATAAACTGCAAAAACAGAGGCATCGTTTCTCCCCTCAAACTTGATCCGTGTTTCCTGTCTACATTATCAGTACAATCATTAATTTACTTGGTTATCAAATAAACCTCATGGTCATCCCTGGTTTTTCTAACCTTTCTATCTCTAGGTTTGGTCTAGGTCATTATCAAGCTCCCTCAGTGAACTACTTCAATATTCTAACTGGTCTCTGTGATTCAGCCAGTCCTCAATGTCCCAGGGTTTATTCACCCCATCCCCTGCCCACAGGGTACTCTTAAGCGTGACACACCCAGTCCTTCAGCTACCTCAGCTCCTATCACCAACCACCACCACCGCACCCAACACAGATGCCATGTTCCACACACATGAAACAACCAGCCCTTTCCTGAGCCAGCCAGGTTCTCTCCCATGGCCATGCTACTACACATGGCTTTTTAGCAGGTAAGAAATTCTTCTCCTGTACTCCTCTCAGAGTGCCAGATAGACCCTACTATGCTATCACAAAACGTCACCTCCTCAGGGAGGATTTCTCTGACTTCACAGGTTATGCTAGTTCCCTCTGGGTGTTTCCACACTTTGAACACAACTTTAACTGAGCAAATTATATTGTACTGTTATTATAGTACACATGTCCCCCCACCTGATCACGATTCTTTAATGAGCTCAGCAAGACCTTGGATTGCTCCTTGTTGTATATCCAACACTTGCCTCCAGAGCTGACTCTCAAAGAATATTTTCCAAGATTGGCATAATCTTTTCTCTAACAGAATCTTAAACCAATTCCATTTGCATTCTCTACCTAAGCTACATTAAAGGAAGAGGAAATAATAATAGTGATAATACACCTTCTCACACAGACCTTGAGTTGTGTATCCAAAATACTGCATCATGATTTCCTTTAAATACCTAGTGTTTATGCTGTGCCCCTCACGTTCACTGGAATTTCTCTGAACTGCTGTGTATTTTTCTTCCTCGCTCCTATCATCATTTTCCAGGGCCACCCGAGCTTTGTACTGGGCACTTGATTCGATTTCTTCTGCTAACTGGTTTGCCCTTGCTTCCCGTTTTAAAAATTCTTCTGAGTTATCCCTTTCTAAGGGCACCCTGAAACATGAGGAAAAGAAAAGCAAAGTGAATATTTTAAAGTCATAGTTTATATATCTGTCACAATCAACTATTAAGAAATTTTAGAATACTGACAAAACTGGAAGAGTTATGGTGATTTGCTAATTTATAAATCAGAATTTGAATTTTTTTCTGTTATCTTTTCCATAGAGGAATTTATCTCAAAAACTGGTTACACTGACTGTCCACTGTAATCTCTATCCTTTCAGATTTAGGGTTTTTTCCACAACTTAAAAAACAAAATAAAAATGAAATTTACTCAGAGCATAAAAATAGGCTATAGGTAATCCCCTCTGCACTCCCTTTTTGAGACAGGGTCTCACACTGTCACCCAGGCTGGAGAGCAGTGGCACAATCATAGCTCACTACAGCCTCGAATGCCTAGACTCAAGTGATCCTCCTGGCTCAACCTCCCAAGTAGCTAGGACTAGAGGCACACACCACTAGGCATGGCTAACTGTTCTATTTTTTTGTAAAGACAGGTTCTTGCTGTGTTGCCCAGGCTGGTCTCAAACTCCTGGGCTCAAGCGATCCATTCACCTCAGCCTCCCAAAGTGCTGGGATTACAGGCATGAGCCACTGTGCCTGGCCTATTCCCTCTTTTAATGGGAATTTATCAGCCTCGGTAATAATAAAAAAATTCTTTCACAAAATCATTTAACTTAAAATCTAACAGAAACATTTATTTGACATAATAATTTAAGTTGATGAAAATCAATAACAAATGCACTAAAATAAAAGTAAACTTTTTAAACTTACGTATATGAAGATAAACTGCTATCATATGTAGACACTACACCATAATTTTCTTCATTATATCGAAACATATCATTGGGGTCCCATCCATTAGACTAGAAGAAAATGAAGCCCATTTTTCAAAATGACAAAGTATTTGTCTTCTTTAATTCAATTAATATCTATACGAACAAAACCTAACAAAGCACTCTACCAAAATCTAGAAAGTAGGCAAATTAGAAAACAGGCAAAAATTTCCTTTAAAAATGTTTTAAGGAAAACCTTTTCTTCTATATCAGCCCCTCATGTTGGTAAATAACTACACAACACAATTATTTGTGAGGTTAAGAAAGTTTAGAACATTTTAGTTATTTTATAAAATGTGAGCCTTCAGATCAGGGTTGTCTCCTTCCTCCAGCCCTTACCAGTCGCCTTTCTGTAGGGTAGAGGCACCTGTATTTACCGGAAACCTTGAGATCACTGATCATCAGGTCTATGAAGGACAGGGGGTGCTTTTCAACAGCCAAAAATACTTCCAGTGTTTGGGGAAGGGAGGGAGAAGCCAAAGCTTTCCCTACCGCACCGGTATTTCAAGGGGGGGACCATAGTACTAGGTGTCTGCCATCTCTCCTTCCTCCTAGGTATGCTCAAAGGGAAGGCAGCGTGAAACAACAAACAGGCAGTCACTGGACAAAGTCACAAGAGCTGGGTTTCAGATCTGGTTTTGCCATTAGCAGTTGTAGGACCTTAGCAACATCAATTCTGGATCTCAACGCCCTAAACCTCAGTGTAGATAACCCTGTAATTCTATGGGAAACTACGGAAAATTACCACTCTCAAAAGCCAGGCTGCACTCTTTTAACCTACAAGAATCAACCAATAGGGCAAAAGCTGGAAGAATCTTCCCTAGCGAATATTAATGTCTGGTTAATCACTTATCTCTCTAAGGTTTTCGACTCATCTTTTAATAACATATTAACTGCCATGTGAGTTGTATTTAACTCACACTAGCTTTGAGTCCAGGGCCTCGGGAAGCATATGTAACTCACATCTCCTCACCTCGGGAGCCGCGTGAACTATTTTTCAAGTTGTATATATAACTCGCGCACAGAAAAAATAACATTTTTTTAATTAAATTAGAAAGGATCATTTTGTTTCCCAAGTTTTTATTCTATTTTCATAATAAAACACCATGGCCCCAAGGAAAAAAATTTTTTTTTGTAGCGTGCCAGTCAACGTGTTAAAGCCTCACTTGCGAAAAGGAGTGAAACCCAGCACAAACGTCCACTCCAGCAGAGCAGACACAGCATCATCCAAGCAACGATGGTGGCAATCTCAACACTAAGGCTTGCCTCAAAGTTCACTTGTCAACCTTGGGTGCTCCTGTGCTACTCCAGTAGGTTATAAAAATGTAATTTTGCCACTAAAGCAATTCCTTTGATCTAACACAGAGGCAGGAATTCACAGTTGCCTATGGAGGCTTTAAAATTACTTAAGCAATGCTCTATGTAAAATGCTCTACATAAAAATTTCACACGGTACATAAAAAAAGACATCTAGTAAAAAAGTAAACATCTTCCAATCCCAGTGTGCATAAATAACTACTATCAACTGTTTCTTGGGCAGAATTCCAGAAACCCTCTCTGCATATATAAGAATATGATCCGCTCTTTTAAAAAAAAATTCAAACAGGATCTTCTTGTTCTGAAACTAGCTTTTTAATAAATCTTAAATATCTTTCCATATTGGAATGCTTTTTTTTTTTTTTTTTTTAAGAATCTCACTCTATCATCCAGGCTGGAAGGTAGTGGTGCAGTCATAGCTCACTGTAACCTCAAACTCCTGGGCTCAAGCAATCCTCCCACCTTCAGCCTCCTGAGTACCTGGGACTACAGGCGTGTGCCACTGCGCCCAGCTAAGTATTTAATATATACATGATGTGTTAAGAGAAAAGCAAAAATATGTGACAAGAAGTATTTTAGAAATAGCGGGTTTTTGAGGTGAATGATCCCAATTAAGACCAAGAAATTTACGTAATGATTTAATTCTAATGTAACCTAATTATCTTAATAATGAGTACCTTGTCTTCTCCAGATAAGAAGCCTAAAATGTCTGACTTCAACCTCATCTCTAGGTAAAGTCAACAGACAATTAAGACAACACTTTCCTTAAGCTGCCTTATCCCACAGGGCGTTAGAGCAAAACACACTGGCATTTCCTATGGTTTCCGATTTAAATTTATAAGTTGATTATTATAATTTATTTCAATCTCAAAGAAATAATTCACAAGCACCCACAAGAACAGGCAGCGCTCCCGGTTAACCCTTGCAAGGAAAATAACAATGACAACAAAAAAAACCCCACCATTTTTCTTTATTTATTGCCTGGAAGAAAGTCTCCATTTACACAACAAAACTGCTGCTCTAAACATAATCACTACAACAAAAACATACTTAAATTAAAACCAAGTGATAGGATGTCACATGCATACCACACTGACCACAGAGTATGAAACAAATCACAAAGATTTTACTTACCACGTCATTTTCCAAAGCCTCCAGGTCCTCATTGGTTGTGAGTTCCCCTGCATCCCAGGGCTCCAGGTCCTTCTCTTTGTGTTCACCGTTCACTTTAGCACTGATAGCAGAGTCAGTAAAAGCATCTGCAAAGGATTGCTTTGGTTGAATGTTCATACAACTGGACAACTGGCTACGCTAATACACGCATGAATTATCAACAAAGATGTATGCTTTAAGAGAGTTATGAGAAGTGAATTTTACATAATTAACTTAAAATCTAACAAAAACATTTATTCATATTATAATTTAATGAAAATCAATGACAAATGCACTGAAATAAAAGCAAACCTAAAACTTACATATATGAAGATAAACTGCTATCTAAACTGTTATAGATAGAATAACATTCATATCAGTATACTTTCAAATTTAATTTAGTAAATGACATCACAGATGATTATGGGTAAAGGCATTTTCTTCTCATATAATTTTTAAGCCGCATGAAACATTTTAATGTACTCATACAATTCATTAAATTGTATTACAGATAATTACTATGTTTCAGAAGTCACCCAGAAATTTTCTATCAATCCATCCAAAACAAGATCCTCTTTTATTTAATGGGCCCACTAATAAGATATAGCTGCATGTTCTTTTTTTTTTTTTTTAACTTTCCAAATCCACGTCTATAAGCAGGGGTCAGTATCCTAACATATTCTTGCCATTAGTAAGTAAAGCCATGCTAGCTCACCCCTTCAAAGAATCCACTTTTTCCTATAAACACCCTGCTACAAAGTTCAGGCCCTAGACTATTAACTATCCCCAGAAGGCTCAGGTGGCAGACCCACCTGGAATTGCCATGAACATGTTCCCACCTATTTGTGTTCTCTTCTCTATTTATGTTACTGAACAGCACTGGCTTGTGAGAGCAAACATGGCATCCACATGTTCAGCTGACCATACTGTGGTCTGGCAAAGGAGATTTTCTCTAGTTGGGAGTTAGGACTCAGCTAAATAATAAAGGTCTACTTGGGCAATGACAGCAGTAGGAAATGCTTTTTTAGATATAGGCTTGCATTTAACACATTAACTGTCGTACGAGTTGTATCTAACTCATGCTAGTTTTGAACCTGAGGCCTCGTGAAGCATATGTAACTCACACGTCTCTTTACCTCGGGAGCCACGAGAACTATTTTTCAAGTTGCATATAACTCACGCACAGAAAACAATAAAAAATAAATTTTTCATTAAGTTAGAAAGGATTGCTTTGTTTTTGAAGTTTTTATTCTATTTTTGTAATAAAATATCGTAGCCCCAAGGAAAGAAAAAA
>NW_012154285.1:6229391-6230498 GCF_000956105.1 Propithecus coquereli
GGGTCTCGCTCTTGCTCAGGCTGGTCTCGAACTCCTGAGCTCAAACAATCTGCCCGCCTAGGCCTCCCAGAGTGCCAGGACTACAGGCGTGAGCCACCGAGGCCGGCTGGAAAAATTTTTTTCTAGTGTGGCAGTCAATGTGTTAAATGGCTGGACCCACAGGTTAGCACCTACCACAGCTACAGAGTAATACTTCTGCCGCTCTGGCTGTGCTGTAGAGCCTCCCAGCCACTGTGCCCTCTCCCTTACTGCAAGTTGCCAACAAGAAGAGAAAGAGAATCAGTGGCTAAACATAATTTTCCTTCAAAAGAGACAATTCCAGAGGGATTGCTGGTTTGGCATTGCATCTGTAACTATCACTGTCTCCCTAATGGGCAAGGCGATTCCAAAATAAAAAATTTAAGCCAGCAAATTTAGACATGGAACTTCAAGCCTATCTAACTCTAACCTTTTCTCATCCCAAACTAGGGGGTGGGTGTGTATGCATGCACACTAGGGAATAAAAGCATCATTGCTTCTCTGGCCTTAGCTGCCAGCTGCACCAGCAGCACTGCTCCCATTGCTAGAAATTCTAAGAGCCAAGAGCCTGCCAAGGGAGGTCCCCAGAGCAGGAGGCCTTCGTTGTGGTGGGAGATGACTGCATTTTGGAAAAGCTCTGTAAGAGGTTCTAAGAGACTAATGTTGTCTTCCCAACACCCCATCTTCAGCTAGAAGCCACTGATGGCCCTTAAAAACCTGGCTTTATTTGATACTAACCTGAATCAAGTCCTACCCTAAATCAACTTAAAGTTATGCGAATTTTTGGTAAAAATTAATTCACTCGTGTATTTCCAAGAATGTAAAATGTTCCAAGAAAACATCAAATAACAACTTACATTAGGATTCTGAAATTCCTCTAATTCTCACAAAATTAGAAACTGAAAACTAGACTATAGGAAAATTCCAACCAGTCATCTTCTGCAAGAAGCAACAGGATTGTTAGTTTATATGTAAGATCCTATTAATGTTTTAATCGCACCAGTTTTTGAAAAGCACACATTTAAGTAAACAAAGCATTTATTTAGACTGAAACCCGGCATTAGAGAAAACAGTCTTTTTTTTTTTTTT
>NW_012154285.1:6230684-6232847 GCF_000956105.1 Propithecus coquereli
GCCTCGGCCTCCCAGAGACAAAAACAGTCTTTTTATTCAAGAAATTAAAGCTCAAAGCAGCTACAGACTTTTACAGAACCACATAAATGGAATTTTTCTCATTGCAGGGTGTGTGTGCTTGTGTATATGTCAAAGTATCTAGAAAAGACTAGAGACTGACCCAAGCTGTCCTCAAATCAAAGATCAAAATGCACATAAAAATACAGCTTAAATATGTTTTTATGGTATTATTCTAAATAAAATTACAAAAGGACCCCCAAACAGGAGCCAATCTGAAAAAGTAAGCATCTAAAACTTCACTGACAATAATTTAGGTTAAGAGGCCATTATTAAGTAATCTGTTTTTTTTCAATGCAATTTTTTTTTTCATACGGTCTTGATTTGTTGCCCAGGCTAGAGTACTGTGGCATCAGCCTAGCTCGCAGCAACCTCAAACTCCTAGGCTCTAGCGATCTTCCTGCCTCAGCCTCCCAAGTAGCTGGGACTACAGGTGCTTGCCACCACACCCAGATAATTTTTTGTTTCTACTTCTAGTCATCCAGCTAATTTTTTCTATTTTTAGTAGAGACAGGGTCTCGCTCCTGGTCAGGCTGGTCTCGAACTCCCACCTCATGCGATCCTCACCACCTTGGCCTCCCAGAGTGCTAGGATTACAGGCTTGAGCCACCACACCCAGCCAATGAGCCAATGCTACATCTTTATCATAAATCTTCTGTTTACAATACCAATTTTATAAAGGAATTAACTATACACATGTTGTTACTCAGGAGTATGGTTTTCTTCCAAGGCAGAAATGAGGAGAGGGAAAACACGAAAGTGGGACTTTATAAAGAATGATATTCATTGATTTAAAAATTTCCTGAAAAGTGAATTTTTTTAAAGGTGAGTAAATGGCTTAGGGAAAGATGTGCAGGACTGGAGACTCAGCACAAAATGAGGCTATCGTGACAGGATATGATGGGAAAATTCTGGTCATAAGTACTAATACTATATCTCAGACCAACATTACATCATTAGCTAGAAGGCAGATCTGGATATCCATTCTGCACTGTTACCAATATCCACTATTGTAAATTCTGATTTGTATTACAATTGTAAAATAAAATGTTAGACTTCTTTTTAACAGGCAAATTTGGATTTTTAAAAATCCACTGTTGGTATTAAATAGTACAATGTTGTAACCAGGATTTCTGCAAAGTTTAGAAAAATCAACTGGCTATAATCTATACACAACTGTGGGAATTTGCATGCATTTTACCAATGCCAAAAGTCAAAATATATCAATTTTCCATTATCCTCTATGGTAAGAAACAAAGGCATTACAAGAGCAAGACACAAGAATACAAAGTGACCATTAGAAAAGCATTACCTGTTTCTGAAGTAACTACAGGCATAGAAAGAAAAAAGGAAAAACAATAAAAATCATCAGATTGAGATGATAAAGATTTAGTTCTTCATGTGCTTCAATTTACAAAAGCCTCTAGAACATTGAAAATAAAAAAAGTACAATGTTATCTCCCCCTCCCTCACCCCATCCTCTACATCTCTATGCTACCCTCTCAGCAGGTGGGCTTTCAACACCTTCCCTTTTTAATTCTGGGTGGAAATCTATCCTCCTGGGCCAGTGGTGCCACCTGGTGGTGGTCAGAAAGAAACGTCTGAAACAATGTGTCACCTTTCTTAGTGTCTCCCCTAACCCCATTACCAAAGAAATAGGGTATATATTCAGCTCAGCCTTTTCCTGTTTTGCATCCTAGTCAATTGTGTCTCTGAAACATCACTCAAACTTCTGAGAATTTTTAAAGGGCCAAATAAAATGCCAGTGTTATAAATAAATACAAACTTAAAATTTATAAAAACTATAAAATGAGCAAAAAATTGGGTGAAATAGGCTGGGCGTGGTGGCTCAAGCCTGTAAATTCTAGCACTCTAGGAGGTCGAGGCGGGTGCATCCTCTTTGAGCTCAGGAGTTCAAGACCAGCCTGAGCAAGAGCGAGAACCCGTCTCTTCTAAAAATAGAAAGAAATTAGCCAAACAACTAAAAATATATAGAAAAAATTAGCCAGGCATGATGGCGCATGCCTACAGTCCCAGCTACTCGGGAGGCTGAGGCAGGAGGATCGCTTGAACCCAGGAGTTTGAGGTTGCTGTGAGCTAGGCTGA
>NW_012154285.1:6233914-6239143 GCF_000956105.1 Propithecus coquereli
AAAAAAAAAAAAAAAAGAAAAAGAAAAAAGAAAATATGTGTAAACATTTTCTTTATTGCATACAAGTCCACAGACTTCCCAGGGAAGTGGGACTCAGGGTTAGAGGGCGGGATTTTCTCTTCACTGCATACTCATTTAATTGAATTATTATATTATGAAGATATACCATGTATTATACAGATAACAATAAAGAATATAATATTAAAGAATAACAAAGAATCAAGATGGGGGCCTGGCACAGTGGCTCACTCCTGTAATCCCAGCACTTTGGGAGGCCAAAGTGGGAGGATCAATTGAGGCCAGGAGTTTGAGGCCATCCTAGGTAACGTAGTGAGACCATCTCTGTAACAAAAAAAATTAGCTGGGCATGGTAGTGCATGCCTGTAAATCCTAACTAGTCAGAAGACTGAGCCAGGAGGATCACTTAAGCCCAGGAGTTTGAAGTTGTAGTGAGCTATGATGGTGCCACTGTACTCTAGGCTGGGTGACAGAGTGAGATCTTGTCACAAAAAAGAAAAAAAAAATCAAGTTGGAGATAAAGAAACATAGTTAAGGGCCCAGGATATACAGATAGGAACAACAAAACTAAGGGGACAAGTGGAGGCGCTATCCTCCAATAGGGGTGGGGTAGGGATATGAAGACAAAAGAGGATTGCAGGAAGATGGGGCACAGGGAACTTTAGATTAGGGATTCCTAACTCTTTTCTTTTTAAAGGAGTGATGAACATAAATAACAATCTGAGATATCTACAACACCAAGCGATATGAAATTAACTGAGTTCTGCAGATGCTAAGTCATACATACTGCTAATACTAGTTTGTTGCCTATGTTTATAATGGAGAGAAATGCTAAATTTCACTCAAAAGTTAGTGAAATTAAAAATGTAAAATTTTTTTCATCCAAGTTCATTAATACTCTTAATCCTCTCTGCAATCTCTTTTAAAAATCCACGGTTCCAGGTTAAGGCCTCTCTGCCTATGTCTTAACAAGGTAGGAAGAAAGCATTCTGCTGTGAATAAAGGAAATGAGTACGGGACTGGAAGCGTGGTCATTAAGGTTGCAAAAACACATTTAAAGGGAGAAAAAAAAGAAAAAAAGGTCTGCTGAGCTCTCCTGAAACTCCAGCAAGAGCTAGAAACCTTGCATTCCTAACTGACCAGTACCCCAATGGGACCTTCTCCAGCCACACCCACCACGTTGGCTACAGGAATAGGCAGACAACGGTTTAAAAATGGAACACAAAGGGACGGTCACATAAATGACCCGACTTTCCCTTTCAAATAAAGGAAGGATGGGGAAGAACAGAGAGCCTTGTAAGGGGTAGGGAGAAAGAAAGTAGAAGAGTAAAGGTTAAGATGGCTATGATCAGAGCAGTTCTTGGAGAGCATTCTGGAAGAAAAGCAATTACAAGTGATGACCAAGTCATGAAAGCAGACTGCTACAACAAAATTGAGATGAAAGGGACTGAAGTAATGGAACTTAGGAGGCTACGTTTCCACAGGAATAGTGTTCCCTTCCAAATCACCAACTTGAAAATAAATTTCTGCAATATCTCCTATGGTCATCCCTCAGCATCCATGGGGTACTGGTTATAGGACCCCCTTGTGGATACCAAAATCTTTGGATGCTCAAGTCCCTTATATAAATGGCACAGTATTTGCACATAACCTATGCATATCCTCCCATATACTGTAAAGCATCTCTAGATTACTTGTAATACTTAATACAAAGCAAATGTTGTGTAAATACCTCTTATACTATATTGTTTAGGGAATGACAAGAAAAAAGTGTACATGTTCAGTACAGACGCATTTTTTCCCCCAAATATTTTTGATCTATGGTTGGTTGAATCCACAGATGCAGAGCTCACAGACATGGAGGGCTAACTGTATTTGGAAACTAACATTTGAGGACATCACGGTAATAGCCACAAAACTATGGGAAACTTGAATACATTCCAAAGGTATATATCACTCTTTTAAATATTAAAAAGTTAAAAAGTTACATTACAAAATACACCAGGCAACAGCATGTGTCTATGAAGAAATACACCAGTGAATACTGTCCATTTTGAATGACCACAACTATCTTCTCACTAACTCCAGGGCTATCAAGTAGCCCTGGAGGTTTTTTTGTTTGTTTTTGTTTTTTTTTTTTTTTTTGAGACAGAGTCTCACTCTGTTGCCTGGGCTAGAGTGCTGTGGCATCAGACTAGCTCACAGCAACCTCAAACTAGCCCTGGAGTTTTAATATTTAAATTTTCAGAAGTGGTTTACTTGATATACTACAGAGATGACAATTATATTAATATAAGCACAAAATCCAAGTCTTTAAGGTTAGATCCACGAAAGTCAGTCCCAGAGTTTTTCCTTCAACTCAGAACTTTTCGGAAAAGAATGAATCAGGAAGAGCTAAAGTATCAAAACAAAACACAGGTCATTCTGACTTCACACACAGTAGGGCTGGGAGAGGAAACCAGGATCTATCTCTGTAGCCCATGTATCCCCAAAACACACAAGAGATACTTCCCTCTGCTCATTATAACTTTTTTCCCAGCAGGTAAAATTTTCAACCAAACACCTTCTTAAAAGGTGATTTGTGTGAATAAAATAAAAGGCTTAAAGGCAAAACTGTGACTTTCCAGTAGACGGGAGACATTACAATAAAGAATACACAGGTGAACAAAGTGACACGACACCTAACAACATTCTGTAGAACAGGACAGACTCCGCAACAATATTAAGAAAGAAAAGTCCAGGCACAGTGGCTCACGCCTGTAAGCACTCTTGGAGGCCAAGGCTGGAGGATCATTTGAGGTCCGGAGTTCGAGAACAACCTGAGCAAGAGTGAGACCCCCATCTCTACTAAAAAAAAAAAAATAGAAAAAAATAGCTGGGTGTGCTGGCGCGTGCCTATAGTCCCAGCTACTTGGGAGGCTGAGGCAGGTGGATTGCTTGAGCCCAGTTTGAGGTTGCTGTGAGCTAGGCCACTGCACTCTAGCCCCAGCGATGCAGTGAGACTCTGTCTCAAAAAAGGAAAGAAAACGCCAACTGTCTAAATTCCCAAATTTTAAACAAAACTTTAATTAGAAAAAAAATCCTTACCTAAATAGGATGTCATTTTCCCAGCAAACCACCACCTAATCATATCTTTGACTCTAGGGCACTTGAACATGGCAAATGAGTTTTTTTTTTTTTTTTTTGAGACAGAGTCTCACTGTGTTGCCCTAGCTAGAGTGCCGTGGCGTCATCCTAGCTCACAGCAACCTCAAACTCCTGGGCTCAAGCAATCCTCCTGCCTCAGCCTCCCGGGTAGCTAGGACTACAGGCATGCACCACCATGCCCAGCTAATTTTTTCTACATATTTTTAGTTGTCCAGCTAATTTCTTTCTGTTTTTAGTAGAGACAGGGTCTCACTCTTGCTCAGGCTGGTCTCAAACTCCTTAGCTCAAATGATCCACCTGCCTCGGCCTCCCAGAGTGCTAGGATCATAGGCGTGAGCCACCACGCCTGGCTGGCAAATGAGTTTTGTGAGCCATAGGTAGAAAAGGGTTGTTTTTACCCTGATTAGCAGAAAAAATAAGTGAATCTCTAAGGTAAGGTATCTTTTATCCTATCATTTTAAACTGAAACCTCAGCGAAACTAATTTTATATTAATACTAACTTCACAAATAGATACCTTAAATGCCCAGATATAAATTCAAATATGTCTGCATGTCTAACACAAAGAGCTATTTTAAAAGGCCATAAAATAGTTTCTATACATGCTTGAATAATACTTCATTCTTTTACCTGTGCCTCTGACTTTTCTGACTTGCATAAGAATCGAGTGGGTCCCATTGTATTTTCAAAGTTAACAACTGAGATCTTGTTTTTTAATATTTCAAAAGGGTAAAATGCCTACTACAAGCAATCTTCTGTCAGAAGAATATGCTTTGGATACATCATGCTGTAGGAAAACCATTTTTACACTTGGAAAGGAATAACTGCTTCTTGAGCTCCCCAGAATTCAATGGTAATTATAATTCTAATCATCACCTATGGTTGCACATCTACGTAAGACAAAAAAATAACCAGTATTTCCCAGGTTTGGGTCTGAGTATGAAAATACATAAAATTTTAAAAAATCAATTAATAAATATATTTTGAGTACTTATTACCTATACATCACTATACTAGACACCGTAAGTGACTATATCCTTAATTCTGTAAACATGTTTTCTTAACTTCAGAATATTGTAATGCATTCACAGAGACAAAATATACTGACAAAAAGATACCACACACTGATTTGTAAAACTGACTGAGTGTTCACAATATATGAGGTAGATCACTGGTTCTCCAACTATGTATCACGGAAACTTATGAGTTCTTCAGGGTACCCCAGAAGACAAGGGGAAAGTTGAGTAGGCTGGGTTCTAGGACACCCCTGCTCTTCCCCACCACCAATGCCTTGTTATAACTGGGATTCGGCATTGTATTTCATTAGAGGGAAAAATACTAAACTATTCTATGCTAAAAATAAAATACAAAGTTTAACAACCATTGTCACAGGCAATAAAAACAAACCACAGTGAGGTCAGAGAAGTTTCTAGGAAGGAAAGATGATTTGAGTTTTGTCTTGAAAAAATATCTAAAATTCTAGTGAGTAATGTAATTTGGTTTGTTTTTTAAACAGAGATGGGGTCTCACTATGTTGCCTACACTGCATTGTAACTGGGCTCTAGTGATTCTCCTGCCTCAGCCTCCCAAGTAGTTGAGGTTACAGGCACGTGCCACTGCACCCAGCTAAGGTAGACTTTTTTAAGTGAAGAGTAAATCCCAGTGTAAAAGAAGCAAGCTCAAGCTTGGTGATAGGAATATCCAACATGCAGAAAATGCCAGCTTGGGTCACAAAATGTATTAATATTGGGTAATGAGAGATAAGGTTGAAAAAGAAGTTCCACTAGGAAGGGCCCTGAATGCCAAGGTATGGCATCCCAACTTTATCCTGTAAGTAATAATGGCCACTGAACATTTTGAACAATTGGATGATATAATAAAAGCAATACCTAAGAATTTCTTTATGCCAATGTTCAAGATTAACTGGAAGTGAGAAATCAGGAGGAAAAGTTAACTAGGAGATCACAGCAATGTCTGATACAAACTATCAGAGAGGAAATAAAGAGAAAGAAAAGAATATTATGTGACGTTACCAAGTTTATAGGGCGAGGTAAAAGGAAGAAAA
>NW_012154285.1:6240078-6250582 GCF_000956105.1 Propithecus coquereli
AAGCCCAAGAATGAGGCAGGGAGGGAACGATCAATAGACACAAGAAAGTACAGAAGAGCAAATTCTGAGGGAAGGGAAACCAACAGTGCCAAGTGCATCAGTAAAGACAGAAAAAGAGTCCAAAGGACCTGGCAATTAGAGGTTAATGGTAGCCTCAGGTAGGATAAAAGCTGCACAAATTAAGGATAAAAAGGGATCTTTTTAGGATCAGAGGGACTTGAGTAGATTTTTAGGCTGAAGTGAAGGAGTAAATAGAGAGGGAGAGGTAGAAGAGTCCAGAAACAGAAAGGTGGTATAAAGGAACAAGTATAGTATCATTTTGTATTTTTCCTTAAATGTAAACAAATATTTTGTTGTACCCACAAAGAATACCTCTGAAAAGAAACCTAATATTTGCTGCGGTAGAAGGAAACAGGGACCAGCCTTACTTTTTATATTCACTGTCATATCTTACTTTTTGAACTTTTTGCCATGTATGCATGTGAAATATTTTCAGAAAAATTTTAAACAGAAAAAAAAATATATAATGAGATACTACTTCATACCCACCCACTAGGATAGCTATCATCAAAGAGACAGACAATAACAAATGCTGGCGGGGATGTGAAAAAATTTGAACACTCGTGCACTGCCGATGGGACTGTAAAATGATACAGCTACTCTGGAAAACAGCCCCAGCAGTTCCTCAAAAGGTTAAACAAAGAGTTACCACATGACCCAGCAATTCCCCTGTAGATACATTGTATATATACCCGTGAGAATTGAAAACATATGTCCACACACAAACCTGTAACATCAACATTCATAGCAGCATTATTCTTAACAGTCAAAAAGTGGAAACAACTAAATGTCCATCAACTGATGAATGGATAAACAAAATGTAGCGTGCCCGTAAAATGGAATGTTATTTGGCAATAGAAAGGAAAGAAGTGACACATGCTATAACACAGATGAAACATTATACTAAGTAAAACAAGCCTGTCATGAGGTCATATATCGTGTGATTTCCATTAATATACGATGTCCAGAACAGGCAAATCTATAAAGAGAGAAAGAAGATCAGCCCAGGGGTGGGGAGAAAGGAAGCAAGTGGGGAATGGCTGCTAATGGGTTTTGGGGTTTCATTTCAGGGTGATGAAAATGTTGTAAAGTTGACAGTAGTGATGGTTGCACACCTCCATGAATATATTGTTAAAAAAACAGAATTATACTATCTATCATCTATTGATTAGAGACAGGATCTCAACTCTGTTGCCCAGGCTGGAGTGATCACGACTCATTGCAGAGCCCTGGGTTTATAAGTGTCAGCCACCATGCCCAGCTTACAATTTAAGTTGATGAATTATAAGGTATGTGAATATATCTCAACAAAGTTGTTTTTAAAATTTCCAGGCCAGGCTAAGCGCAGTAGCTCACACCTGTAAATCCTAGCACTCTGGGAGGCCGAGGCAGGAGGATCGCTTGAGGTCAGAATTCAAGACCAGCCTGAGCAAGAGTGAGACCCCGTCTCTACAATAAATAGAAAAATTAGCCAGGTGTGGTGGCACATGCCTATAGTCCCAGCTACATAGAAGGCTTAGGCAGGAGGATTGCTTGAGCCCAGGAGTTGGAGGTTGCAGTGAGCTACGATGACAGCACTGCACTCTACCCAGAGTGACAGAGTGAAACTGTGTCTCGAAAAAAAGTAAAAAATTCCAGGCTGGGCACAATGGCTGGGTCAGATCCTTGAGACAGGGTCTCACTCTATCACCCTGCCGCCTTCAGCCTCCCAAGTAGCTGGGACTAAAGGCACATGCCTTGCTGAGGCTGGTCTTGAACTCCTGGCCTCAACTAATCCTCTTGCCTTAGCCTCCCAAAGTGTTAGGATTACAGGTGTGAGCCACTGCACCCAGCCTATTTTGTTTTATTTTTAATAAATGAAGAGTATTGCTCTGATCTTGGCATACACATAACACAGCAGAGAATTCCTATATGCTCTAAAAATGTACAAAAACATAATTTTAATAAATGGAACAAGATATTTTAATAAACATATAATACTTTTTTCTTGTGTACCACAAGCTACTCTGTCACTACAATGGCTACTCCCAAAGTACATGGCATGGCCCAAGTTAACTCCTTCTCCTGCCAAGTGACCTAGGCAACTCCCAGTCCCAAGATTACATGTGTATCCATCACTCCATCTGCCTACCTCCCACAGGGTACCTCGAAGGAGAGGCTATCCATCCTGATCACTTGCCCAGCTTTAGAACTGCCTGCCTGTCCAACTTTAGCACTTCTTGCCTATCTATAGAGCCTACTGCACTCCCAGCTATCAGAATGTGCCTACTCAGCTGCAGGGCTGTGGCTGACCTGCCCGCCTTAGTAGAGCGCCACCCATGAATAAATTTGGAACACATTCGGACTCCTGAGAATCGAAAGCTTCCCAGACCATATCGTGCTCTGGGATCTGTCTCCTCCTCAGAAGACTGACAAGGCATTCCTAAGTCATGCCCTTCAGAAAATACCCCTCTCTCTGTTACTCACAGGGCCTTGCCCTATCAGACCAAAAGGACAACCACATCACACCACCACAGTGCAATACCAGAATAAAACAATCTACAGGATTTTATTTCTCACTGCTCTCTGTTACACCTTCACATTCTAACTTCCTCCAACTATTACAATGCATACAATTCTCAACATTTCTGACTCCATTTGGAATTCATTACCATCAAGCTCAACATTCCATTTCTCTTGAATCCTTTCACATGCTTTGTTATCTCCAACTCTGAAAATACCTAGAGCAGAGCTTCTCTACATGGAGCATATAAACTGCCTGAAGAAACTGTGAACACCATGAAATTAAATGTAAAAGTCTATGTGTGTTTCTTCTAGGGAGAAGGTATACAGTTTCACTAGGTTCTCAAAAGGGACTCAAAATAGATTCTTGTATTTCTCTGTACTGTTCATTACAAGAAGTACAGCAATGAACATGTTCTAGAGCTCTGGTAAGTATTTGTTGGACAGCTGGATATATAAGACCACCTGTAGCTTTTCACACTTTACATAAAATAATGCTTCTTTAGAAGTGTGTTAAGGGACCAGGCGTGGTGGCTCACGCCTATAATCCCAGCACTTTGGGAGGCAGAGGTGGGAGGATCCCTTGAGGTCAGGAGTTCCAGATGAGCTTGAGCAAAAGGGTGATCCTGCCTCTACTAAAAATAGAAAAAAATTAGCCGGGCATGGTAGCACATGCCTATAGTCCCAGCTACTTGGGAGGCTGAGGCAGGAGGATTGCTTGAGCCCAGGAGTTGGAGGTTGCTGTGAGCTAGGCTGACGCCACGGCATTCTAGCCCGGCAACACAGCAAACAGCGAAATTCTGTCTCAAAAAAAAGTGTGTTAAGGCATTAAATTTCATTTATTAAGACATTTATATTGAGCCTGTATTTTGTGCCAAAAAACTATGCTAGGCCATAAGAATAAAAAATAAAGACAGCATCCACGCACAAAGAGCTCTAAGTATAATGGGAGAGACAGACACATTAAATTTTAATATAACATGGTATAAGGACACTGATACACAGATGCTGGGGAGGGAACTTATATGTGGTAGCTGAAATTATCACAGTGTAAAAGCGAGTGTCATGTGGTAAGAGCAGTGGGCAAAGAAACAAACACCGGGAACACAAACATATTTAAGGGCAGTGTGAAGCCCAAGAATGAGGCAGGGAGGGAACGATCAATAGACACAAGAAAGTACAGAAGAGCAAATTCTGAGGGAAGGGAAACCAACAGTGCCAAGTGCATCAGTAAAGACAGAAAAAGAGTCCAAAGGACCTGGCAATTAGAGGTTAATGGTAGCCTCAGGTAGGATAAAAGCTGCACAAATTAAGGATAAAAAGGGATCTTTTTAGGATCAGAGGGACTTGAGTAGATTTTTAGGCTGAAGTGAAGGAGTAAATAGAGAGGGAGAGGTAGAAGAGTCCAGAAACAGAAAGGTGGTATAAAGGAACAAGGTGGGAGAAGGGAGAGTCAAGGGCATGACTGGAGAAGTTCGGGAAACATCCTTTCTACTAAAACCAGAGGAGAAAGAATAATGATGGCACGAAGACGATGATTTATAGGTGGGGGAGTGAGCAAGTAGTTGATGGAGATCTAATTCCATTAACCATTTTTTCCATTACACGAATTTTCACTAAATGTGACAAAGGGTCAGGTAATCAAAAGTGATTCTTTGGACTAAATCCATTTATAACGGTCACAAATAAGGAATCCCACGAGATTACACAGAGTTAGAATCAAAGCATGAGTTTAGTCACAAGTTTAGGAACAAAGCATGTTCTATGCTATCACTATTTCACTGAAGCATGTATTTTCGACCAGCCCCAATATCCCCAAATGCAACAGAAAAAAATGATTTAGATCAAGGAATCGGTAAACTTTTCTGTAAAGGCCAGATAGTAAAATTTTTTGGCCTTGCAAGCCATACCGTCTGTTACAACTACTCAGCTCTATTGCTATAGCATGAAAGTAGCCACAGACAACGCATAAATGCACAGGCATAGCTGTCACAATAAAATTATTTACTGATGAGTGGATTTGCTGGCCCCTGTTATCTAGGCTGAGAATACTACCAAGGAAAGGAAGCAGTAAGAAGAACAACAAGGAACAATGGAAAAAGGAAGTAGAAGGGAAGCCAAAGAACTAAAATACAGTTGAGCTGTGGTAAATAAATCAATGAGCAAAATATGAATAAAGGAGAAATAGGAAAAGCAGAAAAAGAGAAGAAAGAGAAAGGCAGGTTGGGCCTGGTGGCTCGCGCCTGTAATCCTAGCACTTTGGGAGGCTGAGGCAGGAGGATCACCTAAGTAAGGCAAGGAGCTCAAGACCATCTAAGGCAACACAGCAAGATCCCATTTCTACAAAAAAATTTTAAAAATTAGCCAGGTATAGTGGCAAGAGCCGGTAGTGTCAGCTATTTGAGAGGCTGAGGCAAGAAGATCACTTAAGCCCAGGAGTGCGTAGTTGCAGTGAGCTGTGATCACATCACTGCACTACAGCCTGGGTGACAGAACAAGACCCTGTAAGACAAAAAAAAAAACAAAACGCAGATGAGACAGGGACACAGGAAATCAAGTGAAAAAAAAAAAATAAATAACAAGCAGAGGCCAGGCATGGTGGCTCAAGTTGGTAATCCCAGAGCTCTGGAAGGCTAAGACAGGAGGAAAATGGGAAAAAATAGTGGGTGTGGTGGCACGCACCAGTAGTCCCAGCTACTTGGGAGGCTGAGGTAGGAGGATGGATTGAGTCCAGGAGTTTGAGGCTACAGTGAGCTATGATGACGCCACTGCACTGTATCCTAGGTGGCACAGCGAGACCCTGTCTCAAAACAACAAGAACAAGAAGCAGAGATAACAGACCAATTCCAAGGTAAACAAATGCAGAGACAAAGGCAGGTGAATGCCCTAAAAAATAGATTGGTAAAATGAAGAGGAGAAAATGAGACCACCTCAGATCTGTCTGTACTGGAATTCAAATATAGGATAAAACACACACTAGTTTTCCAATGATAATCTGATGGTCTCTTCTAATTATACGTGTGGCAAAAAGACCCACAGCTGATAAGATGTAAAAAGCTATTTTCATTTAGTCTATAAATCAAACTGGCACATGTATAACATTTAAGACATCAAACAAAACTTATCATTTCATAAGAAGATATTATTTCTAAAACTTATTTATTTGCATATATGCATGAGTATAGCTTTTATAATAAAACTGATTGAACTCAACGAAGTTAGCGTTAAGAACTTAAAAGCCACGTCGACCTAACTCACTTAAAAGGTTTCCCAAAAATATAAAGACACGGATAATTAAAAAAAAAAAAAAAAAAAGACCTTGAATGATGTAATAATCTACATCTTATATTGCTTCAGAATTTTCTTTTAACTTTTGGCTTTATTTGTGGGGAAATCCTTTAATGTTAATGCAGATTAATTATGAGACAGTTTAGCTAAATAAGAAATCAAACCACATAATTTATGTCACTATAGTATAATGTTAAGGACATGAGTTGGAGTTGAAGAGCTGAGTTTGCTGTCCTCACTTTACCAAGTTACTTAAATGTATCTCAGTTTCCATATCTATAACATGTGGATAATAATCATACCCACTTCAGAAAGAAGTTGTGAGGATTAAATGAAAAAAAAAAGCATGTAAAACACTTAGCACAGAGTCTGACACACAGAACATGCACTCGAATTTTAGTTCCTATTATCAACCTTAAGAATTTGACAGTAATATTACAGAAGAGAATTATAGGACAGAAAGCAAATAAATTTCCCTCTTCTTTTAGGAAGCTATCACGTAATAAATATTTTTATCATTCATTCACTTCTATTAATCTTTCAAAAACCCTCAATCCATTTATCCACTTAAGATGTAGAAAGGCAGTATCAAATAAAGCCAGCAGAGACTATTGCAGATAATCTTCAATCCTTAGATGGAAAGGGCACTGTGAGGCAAGGAAAGCAAGCACAAATCCTCGAGGCTCACTGAACAGGGCCACTCCTAGGATCTCATCATAGGAAACCAACGGCTCACATCCCTGACTGAACCTCAGAGTTACATGCCCAGCCTCACCCAGGCTAATTATAATTAAACCAGAATCTCTACAAGTGAGAAATGGACATTTAAAAAGACTCTCTGGGTGACTAAATGTGAACCCAACAGTAAGAATCACTGATTAAACCCTGCCTTCTTTTACTTCAGAAGACTAGAAATCTGATTAAGTCTCTATCTCTAATACAAATGAAGAAAAATATAAAAGCGGTACTAAATGCCTCAATTTTTGTCATTAATGAAAACCATGCCAATTAATAACTCTAAAATTAATTTCTCCATACTAATAGTATTTCCGAATTAATACTTCTCTTTTATAGAGAGGGCAATTTATGCCAGGATAGTCTTAAAAACCTGGCTTAAGAGACCTGAAGTCCTAACCAATGACTTAATACTATTTTCAGGATAATACTATGCTCTAACCACAATCCTATAATTCACAGACCACTACAATAAAACACCTGAAATTACTTCAATACTTTATGTCCTCACCAAGAAAATTAATTTTTTAAGTATATAGCAAAATATAACCATCCCCTTGAGTGCACTGAATATTTTCAAAGCTGTCACTGTGATCTGTATTTTCTTGGCTTTCTACAATGATCTGAAATGACCTGAGAAATGGAGACATAATAAAACAAAATAAATATTTAAAGACATTAATTTTGAAGAGGATCAAAAACGTGCTACCGCAAATATCTCAAAGTAATATTTACTCTTCCAAATTTGGGAAAAGCCAATTCACTATGTAAAAAAACAAACAAACAAACAAACAAACAAAAAGCCCTAAGCATACTATAAATGGGTGTTAGCTAAATGGCCTGGTATCAAATAGAGTAGCGAACATTTTTGTTGTTACTGGGGCCAATACTCTTTCCAGAATGCTATGTATTAAATTCAACTAATTTAATTAATTTTATTTTCCCTTTTGGCTTATGACCAAAGTCAATTTTCAAATCGAAAACAGTGGAATATTGCAATAGTAACAGCATAAATATAATTAATTTGGTGCTCCCAGGCATAAACAAGATCAACTCCAAAGGTAGCAGCTGAAAAAGACTTGCTTCCTTGTATGAGCAGCTGAAGGCCTCTTAAGACAAAGAGTTGTGAATCAAAGACACGGACATTTGAAAAGATACAAAAACAGACACTGTGCTTTCATCAGCATTTCAAAGCAGTTATAGAGTACCTAGTACTGTTAACCTCTGAAAAAGCAAGCTAACTTATAGATGAGAACCTTGTTAAGAGAAATGCTTTAACTTCTTCATGTATTACAGTTTCTGAATAACGACACAGAAGAAATCAACCCAACAACAGAAGCAGCTTTTGGTATAGACTGAATCATGAAAAATCAAATGGCAATGAATTACAATTTGCAACAGAAATACATACTTGACTACAGAATTTAACATAAAGAATTTTAGAACCAAGTTCAAAATTGCCCAGAAGTGCCTATCAGAATGTTACTGAACACTTAGCACTGTAGAGTATTACAGTGCATTCTCCAAATGAGTAACAGAAATTCCCATTTGTTCCTCAATGAGTACTTAAAAAAGACTAAATTTTAATATAACTACATAATCTCTTTTAAATTCTCAAAAACGAAGTCCCACACTCTGAAAGTTTTTATAATATCCATGTTCCACTTATTTACTTTTTTTCATTTTAATTTGACAATTGTTTTCTATCAACAGCTCTCTTTCTTCTTTAACACTATGCTTTGATTTCTTTCCAGATTTACAGGCCCCCTTATAAACTAAAGCACTGTAGGCCAAATGGGATAAAAAATTTTCAGTTGAGTACAGTCAGTAGCATTCTTGACCATGAAACTGCAGAAAATACTTCACAAATGGTATTTTTAAAAAAATACGTACTGTAGAGATGGGGTCTCGCTATGTTGACCAGGATGGTCTTGAATGCCTCGCCTCAAGCTATCCTCCCGCCTCAGCCTCCCAAAGTGCTGGGATTATAGGCGTGAACCACTGCCCCCAGCCCAAATTATCCTTTTTTAATAGCACACAAAAACTCTATTTATGCTACAAAAAGTAGCAACAAAAATACATTAAAATTCTGATTTTTCTAAAAAAAACTGTTAATCACGTTATCACAGAAAGCAGATATTTCTTTAAAAAAAAGGTCTGTACAATCACTGTGGAGAATCATTGCTTGCATAAATCTAATGAACCATGGGGCGTATTTAGGAAGTCAAAACTCACCTCTTCTTGCATAACTCGAGTCCATATCTTTGAACTGCACGACAACAAAGTCAGAACACTTAAACAAAATACTTTCCATTATTTCTTCACGTTTTGGGCCTGAACTGGATTCTGTACTTTTCTCGTGTGCAGCATCAAGTACCAAATCGCACTAAAATCGTAAACACAATATTCAAAATATTTACAAAATAAAATTTGATAGAAATTCCTTAGCTCATCAAGGTGCTATTTCTTATATGCCTCAGGCAAAAATACCCTATCTAAAGAGAACCTGATGATATCTTTTTTTTCCAGAAATATGATCTAGATTATCTACCCCATCATTCAAAAATCCTCACATCTGAAAGTTGGCTTTTGTTGCTATGGTCTGTCTTATGTACATTTAATATGATAAAAAGCAGGAAAAAATAAACCACCCCATCCCTCTACTAGTCCACAATGCTTGAAAATGGCATGTAAATCAAGAAGTCTTTTTGATTACACAAATCAGCCTATAGAATAATCAGCATTTGAAACTGAAGAGTAAAATCATTCAAACTGCTTTTAAAAATCAGGTAAAGCACTATCAAATTGTTCTTTCATTTTATAAGAAAAAAGGAAAGAGTAAAAATTACCTTAGGACTGTATGTTTTAAAAACTCCTTCATATATACCTCCGTTTTTTACTTGTACTTCACATTTGGATCCCTAAAAATATACAATTAATTTATCAAAGAAACAGTATGTTACCCAATCATCAGTGTAACTGTTTTCATTTTAGTTTTTATAGTTCACCAGGTCATTCAATATTAGGTATTCACTGACAGAACAAAAAATTTCAGGCCAGGCGTGGTGGCTCACGCCTTAATTCCAGCATTCTGGGAGGCCAAGGCGGGTGGATTGTTTGAGCTCAGGAGTTCGAGACCAGCCTGAGCAAGAGCGAGACCCCGTCTCTACCAAAAAAATAGAAAGAAATTATCTGGACAACTAAAAATATACAGAAAAAATTAGCCGGGCATGGTGGCGCATGCCTGTAGTCCCAGCTACCCGGGAGGCTGAGGCAGAAACAAAACAAAAAACCACTCAACTTTTTTTTTTTTTTTTTTAGACAGAGTCTCACTCTGTTGCCTGGGCTAGAGTGCCGTGGCGTCAGCCTAGCTCACGGCAACCTCAAACTCCTGGGCTCAAGTGACCGTCCTGCCTCAGCCTCCCAAGTGGCTGAGATTATAGGTGCTCGCACTCATGCCCGGCTAATTTTTTGTTTCTATTTTTAGTTGGCCAGCTAATTTTTTCTATTTTCAGTAGAGATGGGATCTCACTCTTGGTGAGGCTAATCTCAAACTCGTGCCCTCATACAATGTCCCCACCCCAGCCTCCCTGAGTGATAGGATTATAGGTTTGAGCCACCACGCCCGGCCTAAAGTTAAACATTTCTAACCCCAGCTCTATTAAATGGCAAAATAATACACAAGACAATCAACTACTAACATTATTTACACACAGCAGGGTTGACAAGAATACAGTCTCCCTCAGTATCTGTGGGGGATTGGTTCCCCTTCAGATACCAAAATCCACAATGCTCATCCCTTATATAAAATGGCATAGAATCTGCTTCTAACTTGAAAGGAAGAGAAAAATAAATAAATAAAAGTACATAAATAAATAAAATGGCATAGTATTTGCATATAACCTTTCAACATCTGCTG
>NW_012154285.1:6260238-6261509 GCF_000956105.1 Propithecus coquereli
TATTTTGGATTCATCTTTAGAATACTTACATAAAAAAAAAAAAAAAAGTACCTTCTGATTTGATGCAATAGAAGGCTGGATCTAATCAAGCTGATAAATCTACCAGTTTATAGGAAACACGAATATAAAGGATAAACTGATACATACCATGAGCTTTTTCACCAGTTAAATACAGAATGTGGTAAATTTAACACAAAAAATGATAGTTTCCTTAACAAATAAATGGCATGGCATGAAAAAAAAAGCATGAAGGGAGAACTATTATAAATTTAAAAAAGACACATAGGCTGTTCATTTCTCCATCAGCCAGGAAGGACGTGCTGAGGTTGGCATACCCATCAAGGACAGTAACTACCATGGCTTCCAGCGCTTTGCAGAAACCTCAGCTGTGTAGCCTCCTGGCCAGGTGTCTGTGAATTCACATTGTTGGAGTATTCATCATATCCCTCGGGGGCTGCAGCTTTGCGTAAGTTTCGTGTGGCTGAACCAAGAAAGAAGGCATATGCAGATTCCTACAGAAATTATGATTCTATGAAAGATTTTGAGGAGATGAGGAAGGCTGGCATCTTTCAGAGTGCAAAGTGATTTTGGAACATAAAAGAATTTCTTTGGGTTGATTTACATAGAAGTTTGTCACTGACCTGTGTTCCTGAGCTATGAATATGTGGGCTGAGGAATAGTTTCTCTTGATAAATAAACCATTAATAAAAAAAAAAAAAAGACACATAAACCAAAAGCAATGTGTAAATCAAAATAAGTCAAAAGCAAGCAGACAAGACCATGGGAAACAAAATATTTGAAAAAGCAATCAAAAGCAGGGCTTCCCAATTTTACACCTTATCATAAAGATACAATATTCATAACAGTGTGGTACTGGCTTAAGCACAGATATAAAAACCAATGGAACACAACAGAGAATCCAGAAATAAACCCTCACATATACGGTCAAGTGATTTTTAGCAAGGGGGTCAAGACCATTCAATGGGAATAGAACAGTCTTTTCAAAAGATTATGCTAGGAAAACTAGATACGAAGTTAAGACCAGGCATGGTAATGCATGCCTGTAATCCCAGCACTTTGAGAGGCCGAAGTGGGAGGATCACTTAAGGCCAGTCTGGGCCACATACTGAGACCCCCATCGATACAAAAACTTTTTTAAAAAATCAGTGAGGTGTGGACACGTGTGCCTGTAGTCCTAGCCACTTGGAAGGCTGAGGCAGGAGGATCCCTTGAGTCCAGGAATTCAAGGTCAAAATTAGCAATGAGCTATG
>NW_012154285.1:6261559-6264218 GCF_000956105.1 Propithecus coquereli
TAACGGTTATCTGTGATAAAATTCAAGAAAACGGAATTTTTTTTCTTGCCTTGTTTTTTGGTCTGTCGTTAGAGATCATGTTTTAGCTACTAATTTTCCCAAATAAATAACATTAAAGTTACTTACCGTAGACTGAGGCAGTCCTTTGCTACTGTTTCGACCTCTGAAAAGATTAAATATTATTTTTGTTAAATTCAACAGGCTAAAAAGATTTTCTAATTTAAAATGTCTTATAATTCCTTTCAAATAAAAGGCTATCTGTGGGGAGGACTCATCTAATAAGTCTAAAGTCTACCGAAGTATGGCTCTATCTGTGCTTTGCTGACCTAGAGACCCCGAACAGGTAGAGGTCATAGAACGGAGGAAAGAGGAAACAATGTAAACTTTATCAAAATCAAATAAATGAAGTAAAAATAAACACAGCCTACTAGAAGAAAAAACTAACACTAAACATCAATTGATAATAATCTTTACTCCAAAAGTAACCAATCACTGTTATAAAGAGTTACTCAGAAGCAAAATATATTTCTATTCTTAACCAACATATTTGACTGACACCAAACCAACCCTCATCTTCCTCCATCTGTAAAAAATCAGGTAATGTGTTTACTATTTCAGAAAACAAGTGAGAATAAGTTAAACCATTCAAAGCACTTTTACTTCTAAATAATATGTGTCTCTGTGAGGATCTTTATAACAAGCACCTTTCCCTGCCAACTTCCCCCATCAGAAAAGATGCAATACACAAAAATCAGCTGTCAAGTAATTTCCAGTAAAGTGGACTCTATTTTCAAGTGAATATAATTAAAGAACATAATACAACCTAAGGCTTGTGCCACTGGAAAAAATCAGGCCCCTTAGAATAATAAAAAAAATTAATAAAGTGAAATGTTGTATTTTTCATAAATATTAGTCACTCTGGAACAACAGGACTGGGATTTCATATTAATAAAATAATCACAAGACTCAAATTAAGCCAAAATGTAAAACATTGAAGGAGAAGCACAATTCAGGTCCAAAAAGTCTAGTAGTATGACTGGTGTCACTCCTAGTAGAATAGCACTGGTCTTAGCACTCTGAGGCCAATCCTGGCTTGGTCTCTAACTCTATTACCACCTTCCTCACCTTCTCTCATCAACAAAATAATGATTTGAACCAAATGACCTCTAAGATTCCTTTTATTTCTACCATTCTGATTCTGTAACTATTTGCCTCTCACACAGCACAGAGAGAAATTCCTAAAGTCTAAGTAATATGACTAATTTATAGAACTTACTATAAACCAGACACCATGGTAAGCACTTCACATGCATTACCTCTAATCTATCACCTCTACAGGTGAGGAAACTAAACCCCCCCACCCCCACCAGATAGAGCCTCACTCTGTTGCTCAGGCTAGAGTGCAGTGGTGTCATCAGAGCTCACCGCAACCTCAAAGTCCTGGCCTCAAGCAATCCCCCTCCTTGGCCTCCCTCCCCCCCAGGATGCTAGGATCACAGGCATGAATCACTGTGCCCAACCAACAATTAAATATCTTGACAAAAATCACCTAGTTCATGAGCAGTAGAGCTGGTATTTAAATCAGGTGTATCTGATCCATTGTCCAGGTTTTTCCTTTTTCTAGGTTATGCTGCCTTTGTGAAATTGTATCACAAGAAATAAACTGCCTTCACCTAACCAAATTTCTATACTTTTTCAAACATTATTTGAATTCACTGGGGTTTTTTTCCTGTTTATTTGTAGTCTATATGAAAAGGCTGAAATGGCTAAATCTTACTTAGAAGGTTATCTTATCCTGGTGGTTGCTGAGCTGCCACACTTACAAAACCTTGAATAAATGCCATTAAGTGTCCTTGAAAACTCGTATGGCCTCCCCATAAAGCTATTTACTTCTACTTTATAGAAGTCACATTATACTTTTTTATTGATAATATAGTTACATCTTTGACTAATAAAGAGCAACTGTTTGACAATCCAGCTTACTGAGCAGAACTAATCACTTAGGAGGGAAAATTTTAAAAAAAGACTCACGGTGGTACAAAGCATAGAAACCCCTAATTTAAACTGATATACACCTGGTGGCTGGACACTCAAGATGAATGTTAGCTTATCAAAGCAGCATTCTCTGAAACTGACAAAAGCCTATATTCTTTGTCTTTTTCCTTTTGAATCTATTCAGAGTATGCTTTACTCGTAATTTTTTTAAATTAGTATTTCAGACCAAATCATTCTACTATTTCATATAACAAATACTGAATCTCAAACCAAAGAAAGCCAAGATCATATTCTAGACCTAAGTATACTTATGATTAGATAGATTGGGTGTAACAGAATAATATCCAGGAGTCTATGCTTTCAACGGTTATTTAATATGAAGTTAAAGTGTGATTCAAAATGCAAGTCAAAGATAAAGAAATTCACCAAAGTAATAATAAAGAGTTTCTACTGATTCAAAATCATACAGGAAGAAGGAAATGGACAAGCCTATAAATCAAACAAGACTGGCGTGAGTTAATAACTATAAAAGCTGAGTATGCAGGAGTTCATTATACCATTCTGCCTACTTTTACGCATTTTCCCGAAATAAAAAAAAAAAGTAGGCCCGGCATGGTGGCTCATGCCTATAATCCTAGCACTCTGGGAGGCCGAGGCGGGCGGA
>NW_012154285.1:6264268-6265603 GCF_000956105.1 Propithecus coquereli
CTATATATATATATATATATATATATTTTTAGTTGTCCAGATCATTTCTTTCTATTTTTTGGTAGAGATGGGGTCTCGCTCTTGCTCAGGCTGGTCTTAAACTCCTGACCTTGAGTGATCCACCCGCCTTGGCCTCCCAGAGTGCTAGGATTACATGCGTGAGCCACCGCACCCGGCCGAAAGCTACTTTTTCTAAATCATCCTGATTAAACATGCCCTAAGAAGTATTACTTTGAGAATCACTCATTCACATTTTAACTTCATGAAATTACTTTATTCCACTCCCAACACACTTTATCCCCAATAATCTGATAACTTACAACAACTGATGTAAGTATATGAACCATCCTCATATTTGCATAGATTCCGTCAAAAGAAATCTGGAATATTAAAAAAAAAGGGCAATGTTAGAAATTAGTACAGATTAAATATTCCTTATCTGAAATGCTTGGGACAGAAAGTGTTTCAGATTTCAGATTTTTTTTCGGATTTTAGGATATTTGCATTATACTTATCAGTTGAACATCCCTAATTCGAAAATCCAAAATCCAAAATGCACCAATAGGCATTTCCTTTGAGAATAATGTCAGCACTCAAAAGCTTTCAGATTTTGGAGCATTTTGGATTTCAGATTAGGGATGTTCAATCTATATTTACACTTGCATATATATTAAAAGTTAACATTTATTTTGTTACAAAATGTTTAGATAAGTTTATAATGCCTTACATGTATTAAAGGAAGATTTGATTTACTAAAATCTTTTGCTTCCTTACAGAATAGGTCAGGTTTTCAAAAGTGAAATCGGTCATACCAGCTAACAATATTTTGACTATATATTATACAAAAAAAGCAAAACTAAACCTCCACATATGAGAACAGACAAAACCATATGGACAGAAGACAAATCAACAGTTGAGAAGAGGAAGAGCGTTCACTACAAAGTGGCATGAGGAATCTTGGTAGGTGATGGAACTGTTGTTCTATTATCTTGATTGTGGCCGTGGTTACATCACTGTACATATTTCTTAAAACTCACAAGAGGGGTGAAGTATACTTTAATAAATAAACGGGGTGGAGGGTAAGGGTACACCACTGCATTACAGAAGGACCCTGAGTAGGTGCTCCCAGCATATCTGAATCGATGACAGTGCTTCAATCCGATCACCCACATCACTCCACATTACACACTATGTAAGTGTGTGTCCTTGTTCTTATAAAGGCAATCTGTCCAATAAAGGCAAAGTCTTAAAAATTAGTGACAACTTCTCTTTTATTTCCTCCATCATGTGGAACCTACACCTTTCTGTCCTTCATGTCCAGTTTAATTTCACTAA